>NC_051292.1:3625053-3810727 GCF_015220745.1 Sebastes umbrosus
ATTGTGTTGTGTCTATCGGTGCTGCAGGGAGCTGACAGGCCCTTTAAAGCTGCAGAGCTGTCTGTACTGAGAGGCTGTCATCAATAGAAAAGCACAGGGGACAAGAGGACGCTGGGTCAGGGCCGGGACACTGCAGGGACACGACCAGCTGGAGCACCTGGTGCTCGCTGTTACACACAAAGACAACTAAAAGCCATGTGAGGTGACCAAATGGAAGCACACGCTCACCCGGCCTGTTAAGCATATAGATTTGCTTACACGTGAACAAGCATTAGTGTATTTGAGTCCACATGAATGCACATGCTATCACATATACACTGGGGTCAACGTCCTCATACAACGGTTCCTATGTCCATCAACACGTGTCAATTTCCGCTACGTGACATGCATACAGTCTTTTCAAAATAAACTTCCATCTGCTTCCATCCGTTACTTAAGTACGGAAGTTACGTGACAAATAAGGCGACGTTGACTTCTGGTTTCACACGGGACACAAACGTCGGACTCCTGGGCGAAAGTCTGGTGTATTTTCATGCACGACCTCCTCTCTACACGGCGTTTGTCGCTATTTTTATACGCTATTTTCAACTGCAAATCATGCAATTTGTCAACATCTGTTTTATCTAATAAGATAAAGTTTTCATACGTTCACCTCAGAGTTTTTATTTACATATCTTGAGGTCAGAGGTCAAGGGGACGCCTTTGAAAATGGGCCATACCAGTTTCTCCTCGCCAAAATTTAGCGTTATTGAGCCTCCTTCCCGACATGGTTGATACCAATGGATTCATTAGGTTTTCTAGTTTCATATGAAGCCAGTATCTTCACTCTAGCTTCAAAACTGAGCCCGCTACAACCTCTGAAAGACAGAAATGGTCCGGGCCCACCGTCAGATTGTTAAGAGGTTAATAGTTTATATAATAAAACATCAATACATGACCTCTGTGTATCAATACAATATTGCCAGGCAAAATATTGTGATACTGTGCTGTATTGGTTTTTCCCTCACCCCTAGTAGATACAGTAGTTTGTGCAATGTATCAAAAAAATATATATATACTGTATATAGCTTATTAAGATACTTTTTTAACGTGAAAACTCAAACTTCAAGTCTTATTTCACATAATTTGAATCTCAACTTCCGAGCAAAACTACAAAATATGTTGCCAAATCCTAATTTTCTTGTGGTTATGTAGTTACTGTAATAAGTTGGCAGGTCCTGCAAGCAAGATGAGTCTACGATTTGACAGACTGACGCCACCCAAACTGCTCAATTGAGCAACTATGTTTTTAACGACTTCTTATTGTCTATGGACGAGCACATTATCGAGCCGTCATATAAACGTGTGTGTGATTTATTCGTTGGAAAGTGATGCAAAATTGAGCAATACGTGAAACCGGATCATTCTCCTGCACGTCAACCTCAACAATTATAATTACGACCAATAAATCTGTCGGTATCTGTAGCCAGTTTCCTGTAAAGAGACGCTTCTTTCTCATTAGTGGAACACCTCTCTCTCTCTCTCTCTCTCTGCTGAGCAACTCAACCTGCCCAGAAACCAATGTTGCGCATTCACCGTAGCATGAGTAACAACATGACCTCAATATTTCAGAAGTCTGTTTTGGGTGGTAGCTGTTGTGGTGGTGGTGGTGGTGGAGGGGAGATAATCCATGCAAAGCTCTGAATCTGAATTTGGGCTGTTGAAAGCCAATAAGGCGGCATCAAAATGAGGGCAGAGTTAATTAATCATCTCGGCTTCCTTTTCACGGCCCTCCCATGACTGTCCCGGGGGCTTGTGAGAGTGTGTTTTCTATGTGTGTGTGTGTGTGTGTGTGTGAGGAAGCAGGAGGGTGGTGCAGGTTGCAGCTGGGGGATATTAGCATAACGTAATGTGAGCCAGCAGACTGCTGAGCTCCTGTAGGCCTGTTGCAAACCTCTGAGGAAAAAACAGGAAACTACTGACACCTGCTTTATTCAATGAGCACTGAAAAGACTGCAGATTAGTTGCCGATGTTGCACCAATTAATAACAATAACAAAAAAAATATCCTTTTTATAATTCAGTCGAGGCGTCAAGGAAGCATTCACATGAGATGAAATGACGCCGTACACGCAGACAGACATCAATCAAGCTGTGACTTCGGATGCCACCGCCAATTAAACTTCACAAAGACAAAGCAAAATGTTTGTCCAAAAGATTTTGTTTTCCTCGAGCCGTCTCGCCACCGTCTGTAATTAGCCGTAATGCTGCACAGCTGTGAGTTGCTCATCTTTCTTTTTTTGTTTTTTGCAATGTGGCTCAACAGCACAAACAAAAAGTCATTCATTATTCTCTATAACAGACACTTTCAGACACTTGTGAATCATCGTTTAGCGTCATTACTGCCAGGTGTACTGACGCAACGCAATCCATTTTTGCATCTATAAAATGTGACGCACTTGGGCTCGTTAGTAATCATTCCTCCAGTCTGTATTGGCCGTCTCTCTTCCCAACAAGATACCAATGTCTACTTAGTATTTTCTTTTGTTTCCTTGCTGAGCTGTGATGGAGAGAGAGTAAGAAAAAGAAGGAAGTCGGGTTCAGGTAGTTTGGGCGGTGCAGATTGGCTCTCATAACGGATCAGGTATTAAAAAACCCTGACCCGCTCCAGTGTTGAAGTACTTGAGATTTGGTCTTGGTCTCAAGACCACTTTTTGAAGGTCTTGGTCTCGTAATCGTCAGCGTTTCTACACGGTCTTGTCTTGGTCTCAGACAAAGAGATAACATTTTCCCCCATCGACCAGTCGATTAGGTCGAATTTCAGTCAAGACTTTCTTTGGCCGAGATGACGTCCTCAAATGTCTTGTTTTGTCCACAACTCAAAAGATATTCAGTTTATTGTCATAGAGGAGTAAAGAAAGCAGAAAATATTCACATTTAAGAAGCTGCAATCAGAGAATTTAGACTTCAAACCGATTAATCGATTATCAAAATAGCTAGCGGTTAATTGATTAATCGTTGCAGCAACCAAAAACTATTTCAGCGTACATATTGCTCTGAGACAGACTTGAAAAAAGGTGAATCTATCCTTTAATTTGATCACTTTTCCCATGTGAACTGGAATTTCGAAACAGCGTCTGCTCACCACAATGAGATAAAATCACTTGGAAGAGTTGTGAAAGATGTCACCTGTCTCGCGCAAGTTTGTGCAAGTTGATATTAAAATAATTGTAAACCAGCAGATGCCCCGAAGGAACTTAATCAATCTAAAACCTAAATGTATGTTCTTTGGATTATGTACTTATTAGCTATTGGGTTAGAGCATGTACAACACCCTCTTAAAAAGAGATTTGCTCTGCGATGACTAAAACGGGTGACTGAGTCATGAGGAGCGGTGCATTCCCTCCTCTTCTGCCACAGGCAGGTTGATAAGGCTTTTATTTTGGCAGGCTGAGGATGATAAAGAAAAAGCACTCCTGGACTTTTAAGGTGGTTTTGCACGCCAAACAGACCTCGGTGCACGTAACGCTTTCATCCCATTCAAAGCGATGTTAACAGGAGCGAGTCTCTTGTGGCCCCTGACAAAGCTTTATTTCGTTTGAGGCTTTTGAGTGCAACGCAGAAATATGACGGACGGTGCAGAACATCAGCCGTAATGCCAACATTCATGCCGCAATGCATTACAGCCAGAAAGACGGAAAGAAAGAAAGTATTTTTGTGGAAGTCTTTCAGGCTGGAAAAAGGCTCAGTGGGTCAGTGTGTGTGTTTGGTGTGTAGGTTTGGGGTTGTTGGGGGGGGATTTCTAAACGGAGCTCAGGGAGCGATCTGGGCACGAGGAGAAGCGAGAGAGTGAAATAAGATGGAAAAATGCAATCATGCATCCCGGGCCTCTCCAGCTCCTCGTCGTGTCCCCCCCTCCTCCTCCTCCTCTCTCCTCCACGAGCCATTAGTCACTATCCAGCTCCTGTTAATGTAATTAGATAAAGGATATATGGAGCCTCGGAGCTCGGCGGAGACATTTGTCTGCATAATTGCGTCCATGCGGTGGCAGAGGCTAAGAACCCCTGGATTTCCACAAAAACACCTCTCGATATTTCAGAAGAAGTGGAGGGAAGAGAAGAAAGAAAGAGAAGAGAAGAGAAAAGACAGATCCCCCCTAAAAATAATCCATTTTTCTTTCTTTTTTTATCTTGTGCAGTGTTTCCAGAAGAACACAAATCACTTTTTCTAGGCAATCCAATAAGACGAAGCACTGAGGATTAGGGGTGGAAGAAAATATCGATATAAACAAAAAGAACTAGGCCCAAACTGTCTGACGGCCGACCGTCGGCTTGGTGTGTCACGACCTTTAGAGTGAAGATACTGGCATCATATGAAACTAAAAAACCTAAGGAATCCATCGGTACCAACCATGTCATACTAGCTTGTCGGGAAGGAGGCTAAATAACGCTCCAAACTTAAATTTTGGCGAGGAAAAACTGTCATGACCATTTTCAAAGGGGTCCCTTGACCTCTGACCTCAAGATATGTGAATGAAAATGTGTTCTATGGGTACCCATGAGTCTCCCCTTTACAGACATGCCCACTTTATGATAATCACATGCAGTTTGGGGCAAAAACCATGCAGTAAAAATATACCGCCTTGCTTACAGTATTGAAATATATCGCAATATATTGAATTGTTACCCCTGTATCATGATACATATCATATCAGCCCTATACTTATAGGATCACTTCTGCTAAAAACAAAACCAAAAAACAGAGTCAAGAATCAAAGCAGCATCCTCAAACCGGGGTGATATTTTTAGATATGGCTGTTGCTACACATTCAAATGCCGCCAGTATACACACACGCATACATTAACACATACACAGCGCTCGTTAGGTAATAAACTGTCAAATGTCACAATCCGTCTACGTGCAGATGGCGGGCAGAGATCCCCCTGATTCAGACCTTCTGGAGATGCATCGGAGAAAACGTGAAACAAACCATATTCTCGCATGTAATTAGTGGCAGACGCAGCTTGTCAGCTAGTGACCTACATATGGAACATGGCGAGATCGCTGGATGCGCCACATACAGCCAAGAAGCACATTCATCCATACACTTCACAAGCATGGACACACAGAAAAAGCAAAGCAATGGCTCCAAATAATGATTACTTTTCCTATGAATTCATCAATTAATCATTTAGTCTGTGGAATGCACCAGTTTTATCCAAATAACAGTCAAAAAGCCCAAAGATTTTTGAAGAAAAGCAGCAAATTCTCACACTTCAGGAGGTGGAACCAGCAAATATTTGTCTTTGACTTCAACAAAAAGTCAATTGTCAAAATTGTCAGCTATTCCTTTCAGCACAACATGCACCAAAAAGCACAAATACTGCATGCACACACCAAATACAAACTTGCTTCCTGATGCATTGTAACCCTTCCCCCCGCATGCCCTGCACCTCTCACCCAGGGCAGTTCCTGTCTCCTGTCTGGGCCACTAGCGATGTAGGTGGTAGAGGATTTGGGCGGACTGGAGGGCAGGATGTTAGCCTGATTATCACCCAGTCAGACCTACTTCCAGCTCCAGACAGCCTGCCTCCTGCCCCAGATACCTCCTAGACGGATGGAGCGCTGCGAGGGATGGAGGGGACCGGAGGGGAAGCGTATGGACCGAGACTCACCGCCAGCAGCTCCAGCAGGGGGACGTTTCGGATCCCCGACACGACGCCGTGGTCCACGAACTGGCTCATCCTGCGTTGCTCCTTCTTCTTCCGCTTCGTTCCCCACTTCTGCCCTAACTGCTGAGTCTCAGCTGCTGTGTGTATGTTTGCATTCGGCGGTGTGTGTGTGTGTGTGTGAATGATGATGCAGCACGCAGCGTTGGCAGCGAAAAGCCTCGTCTGAATCCTCCTCAGCGAGGCCACATCAGCTCTTGTCAATATTTAACCAGCGAGTCAGGTCGGATTAAATCACCTGGGCAAGACCTGCTGTGGTTTGCTGCCCAGGAGAGCGTGCGAGTGTGTGCGTACTTGTATTTGTGCAAGACATAAAACATTAACACGTGTCAAGAGAGAGGTTTATTTCAGACTCCGGGTTGGCTGTTTCCGTCCAAAACTCACACTCAAAGTCACGATGTGGCTTCTGAACACTGAAACTAGTGCTGCTGCTGCCACTCGGGGAGATCTAACGATGTAAAGACGGACTTGGCAGCGAGAGAAGACGTGTGTGTGTTCATGCAGCTGACTGGCGGAGCGACAGGAGTATCAAACAGCCAATGAAAGGGCTCCTTGACATTTGCCTCGGGAGTATTTCCCCCCGTCTCACTGTGAGCGCAGCACCTCCGTTTGACATCGAATATGCTGTATGACTCGTGAGCTCTGGCAGGGAAAGAGAGGATCTTGATCCAGCTGCTTTGTACTAGTCAATACACTTTTTAGTGGGAAGACGTGTGGGTCAATGGGGGATAAATGAACGGTGTTGATTTAGAAAACTATGACGACGTTGACAACCTTTTTTTCCATGTCAAAGACGACACGATGACGAGATGGCACCGACATCATTAAATAGTAACGGTGACAATATCAAACATGCAGTATCGTTGACGAAAAAAGACAAGGCGAAAATGTAGTTTAAAAACATAAAGACTTTACCAAAGTGTCTCTTTATTGTTGTCACTTCCCCTCTGTCTGTCTCAAACTAGTTGGCGGTTTGCGGGTCGGGTTTGGGTGGTTGAGTAACCCATTTTCTTTCACATATCTGGAGGTCAGAGGTCAAGGGACCCCTTTGAAAATGGGCATGACAGTTTTTCCTCGCCAAAATTTAGAGTAAGTTTGGAGCGTTATTTAACCTCCTTCTCAACAAGCTAGTATGACATGGTTGGTACCGATGGATTCTTTAGGTTTTCTAGTTTCATATGATGCCAGTATCTTCATTCTAGACAAGACACAAAGCAGTTTGAGGCTCTTTATCTGCAGTTAAGTGCATATAATCTACACCATGATCTATGTCAGTGGACATGCAATCCTAAAGTCCTATCTCCCAGACCTTGACTATGACTCTCCTGCTCCCGCTGACCTACATAAGCCGTGTTTTCTCCCGCAGAGCACTGAGCCCGTGACCCGTGGCTATCACTGTGATTGATGGCCGCTGAGTGACAGGTGGTGCTCCTGCTCAAACGCAGATTACTAGCCCATCATTCAGCAGCAGGCGCCTGGGCTGAGGAGGAATTTATGACATCAGACGCCGCTGCTTCACACCGATGCTGAGGTAATGCAGGTGTAAAGTCAACGCCCTGCCCCGAACCGCATTCCTCTAGGTGACTAATTGTTTTCCGTGAAAGCAGGACCCGCCTTAACCTTTATTAAATAGAAAATGACTCTGAAATCTATTGTGCTTTCACTATTGAACCAGTCATCTGCGCATCAAACCAATGTAAACCATTATATAATGGCAGTCAAGGACATAATGAACACTATATCACTTAAACGAGCAATCATGTCTATAAAAGAAGACTTTAATAATGCATTCTTTGGTAATTTATGAATGCTTCATTTGTCAGAGAGAAGACGCTAATACCCATATAATGATTTTAGTCTGGGACGGCCAGAAAATTGAATTTAGGTTGGAATGACGGACTATTTTGGTAATGCATCCTCAGCAAGTGAAATGGCCCATTCGTCAAAGCCTCAATGAGATTAATGATGAGATAATATAAATATAATATAACAAATTAAGTGCAATTATTGTGGTTTGGAATGGCCGTAAGTCTACAACGAAGTAGAAATAACATCTACCATTTGTCAAACTACTTGCAAATTACAAGAAATTCCAAAGCAGTGGCGTCAACGTATGTGAGAATGTGCTGAGCAAAAATAAAAACCAACCCTTTAACCCCCAACCCCCTTTAAAAACAAAGAGGTCACCAGGTGCGAGGAAGCACCACTCCTCTATGTGAACACCTGGTAGGAACTCACCATACAGGCCCGACCAGTATGGCCTCCGCCGGGTGAGACGATTACCCTGAAGGCATCTATTTAGACCCAATATAACGAGTCTCTCAGGCATGAACGCGTGTGGTAATAGAGAGCTGCAGGAATGAGTCCTAAAACCTGGAAATGAGTTCACATTTTAGCACTTCCTGTTCCCCCGTCTGGAAGTCAGCCGGTTTTTAGTAGGGCTGACCTGAATGCTTCAAAGCTTTGACCGTTGCCATGGTAATCGACCTCCAAATCTGTATTCAAATGCTTTGTTTTTTGCTTTTTTATATATATATATATATATAATAATAATGTATAGACAATAAATAGCAAAAATACTAAATAATAATAATAATAAAAAATTATTATAGTAAATAGTAAAATGAAATAAGGAATAATTCCTCAACATTATTCATTATTCATATTCAACATTAATTATTATTAGTTATTACACGGCTCTGTTGAATACTTGATTCTGATTGGTCAATCATGGCGCTCTATGGTCTGTTATTTCTTTATAGCAGACCGTTGCTATGTATAACAGACCGTTGCTATGTATAAGAGACCGTTGCTATGTATAGCAGACCGTTGCTATGTATAAGAGACCGTTGCTATGGATAACAGACCGTCGCTATGCAATTCTAATCTCGGACTTTGGAGGACCGTTTTTGTGTCAAATTATTGATTTCTTAAGTAAGTAGCTGTGTAATAAGCGGGATAATGTACAGCTAGCGGGTCATTGTTGTGAAATAAACCCCGACAGGACGATGCACAACAATGACCCGCTAGCTGTACATTATCCCTTACTTATTCTCTGACAGATATCGCTGTTTGTTATGTGTATAAAGTGCGTTTGCGTACAGTAGTGCGGCAGTGGCGCTGTCCCGAAGCTTCAAATACCTTCAAAGACTCTATAACGTTGTCTACAGACTCCCATACACACACAAGCTGAAATGCATGTAGAAATGCTTGTTTCCACATCTGCATATTCACACACAGAAAACGTCGTCATCAATCAAAACAAACAAGCGAGGTCTTGAGCACTTATGTGGAGCCATATGTCAAATGTTAGTTTTAAAGTGGTTTCTGTATGTATTTACTCAGCGGTCGCAGCTAATGCGGAAACATGTAAATATTTCCCTGGACTGGGCAGGGAGGGATTCTGGGACCGTCATGGCACTTCCCAGACCACCGACCGACACTGGGAAGAGGCTGAAACACTACGTAGAACTGAGGGTTTTGTGGGTTTCTACAAGCGACCCAATTTCACATATAAGTATTGTTTTTCCCGCTTTAAAAAACCCTCAAAAGAGTTTATAGACAGACATCTACGACAAGCCGTGGTCTTAGAACCGGAGTGTGAAAGAGCTCTCTCTCAGATCCCAGCTGAGGGTTTGGCTCTGCGCCTGATGAGGAGGATGTGATCACAGGGCGTCCACTGTGCAAAGAGAATAGACAGGACGCTCCGCCACGCCGCCTTCTGCCTCTCACGCCCACGCCCGGTCTGCCAGGACACCATACAGGGAGCCTGTCCCGCCCCCCAGCTGCAAGGTGAGGAGGTGGGCTTCCCTGTGCTGCTGACAGATGCAGCCTCCTCTATCTACACCGGTGGGGTCTTAATCTGCACGTCCAATCCTGTTAGCCGTCCTCTGCCAGTTTGTTCAAACCCAAACCTGCAGTGCCAACGCTGGATCCGAAGATGGAGCCTCATCTGCGTAGTATGATAAACAAACATCTCTTGGGATGGAGCTTCCACGCCAGGTGGACGGGGTTAACACCCTGAGATAAGCTCTACTGACTCCTGGATCAGGTTTCTCTGCTGAGACAGGCCTCTACTTCAAAAAATAACACTTCAATGGGAGCGAGGTGTTGTTTTTACACACTTCCCAGCTTACCTTTGTCAATTTATTGCAAAAAAAATACTAGATTACATTATAAAACATTATAAAAACAAAAGCAACATTTACTTTAACATCATTTTATGTTGCCGGCTGCTGGTTGTCACAAATTTTAGTTAAAATTCACACTAAATATAAATGGAAACTTGACGATTGAGGATGATTTGAACGAAGATGCAGTGATTGGTTGATTGGACTAATCAGGCAGACGGTAGACGGCAAACCAGATATCATGTTAGTGGACGAGAGCAGGATGGTAAAATTAGGTGAGGCTGACAGAGAATACTAGTAACGGTAGACGGTATTGCTCTCCAAAGTTAAATTGTTTTTACTTTTTGCATCCCTCCGCGACAAATTTACAACCAGATGTTATGTAGATCGCTCACATCGGAGAAAGTTGTTTACGTTTGCAATATAAAATGAAGAAAGCAGCACTTTATAGCCACATGCATTACTAGAATAATTACATAAAACAGTTCAATTCTTTATTTTGCATCATTGTTGTATTGTTCTGTAAGGCTGCAACTAATCATTATTTTCATTATCGATTAATCTGATGATTGTTTTCTTGATTAATGGATTAATTGTTTGGTCTTATGTCAGGAAATAGTGAGAAAATGTCCATCCTAGTTTGTCAAAGTTCAAGGTGGCGTCTTTAAAAGTCTAGTTTTGTCGGTCTAAAACCTAAAGATATTCAGTTTATTATGATATAAAACAGAGAAGAGAAAGTAATCTCCATATTTGAGAGGCTGGAAACAGCATTTTCTGACATATGTGTATGAAAAATTAATGATTAATCAATTGATTATTTTTCTGTTGATTGACTGATCATTGCAGCTCTATTGCTCCGTCTTCTCTTCGTATTGTTTATCGTTCTCTTTGTGCACCTGTTAAGGAGACTTGACCTGAAGAACCTTTGCTTAGGTTAAAAAAAGCCTAACCTAATTAGATTAATTTGCGAGAGCAGGGAAATAAATGAATTACAGTCACAAGAAAAGCAAACACATAACGTCTTCTCTTCAGGGCGAGTCAGGACATCTGATGTGATCACACTTTATAGTGTAAAACTGGCATAATGAAAGCCTTATTCACAGTTAAATATAACCACGTCATGTTTTTACCTTCTAACTGAGCTGAGATAATCTTGATAAAGATAATCTGAGGACACACTGAAGTGTTTGATCCTGAGATAAAGAAGACTGTCTTCGTCTGGTCCCTGCAGACTTCAGGCCTCTCAGAAGGCCTCTGTTTTCCCGGCATCGGGCTCTTCCGAGGGAGACCACGGGGTGAATAGAGATCGGGGCAAAGCGCTAATGTTTGGGGAACAACGCATGTGACTCCGACCGCACGCGGTACTTTGATCTCCATCGTGATTGGAAGAAGAGAGTCCCTCAACTCAAAGGGCACAAAGGACGTTCTCATTGGACGTCCAATTATAAGAGCTGAGAGCGGACACACACTGTCCTTCTCACTACAAAGTAAAAGCCTCTTCAATCAGTTTGGAACGGACCCAACGGCTTCCTCTTTTATTTTCGACTCAGTATGAAAGTGTCTTTGATTAAGCGACAAGCAATAAACCTTTAATCAGTAGAGATAATGTTCAGCAGGCAAATACAAGTTATGCATTATCATTACCGAGGCATGTACCGTATGCATGCAACTTGTGACACGGGTCAGAGATTTCAGCGCACGTTAGCACACATCAGTATGTCGTTGGCAGGCAGAGAAGATGGTTCACATGCTAAGCTGAGAATAAGCAGGTCAGCTGCAATGCTTGGCTTCAATATCACCTAAAGCACAATGTGGTAAGTAGGGCTGTCAAAGACAACGCCATATTAACGTGCAAATTCGCTTTAACGCCACTAATTTCTTTAAAGTGTTAACGCAATTTTTAGGCTGCAGTGGGCTCCGTTTTAAAGATACTGGTATCATAAGAAACAAGAAAATCTAATGAATCCATCCGTACCACCATCGCAAAGGAGGTTAAATAACGCTCCAAACTTACGCTAAATTTTGGCGAGGAAAAACTGGCATGGCCATTTTCAAAGGGGTCCCTTGACCTCTGACCTCCAGATGTGTGAATGTAAATGGGTTCTATGGGTACCCACGAGTCTCCCCTTTACAGACATGCCCACTTTATGATAATCACATGCAGTTTGAGGCAAGTCATAGTCAAGTCAGCACACTGACACACTGACAGCTGTTGTTGCATGTTGGGCTGCAGTTTGTTATGATTTGAGCATATTTCTTATGCTAAATGCAGTACCTGTGAGGGTTTCTGGACAATATCTGTCATTGTTTTATGTTGTTAATTGATTTACAATAATAAATATATACACACATTTGCATAAAGCAGCATATTTGTCCACTCCCATGTTGATAAGAGTATTAAATACTTGACAAATCTCCCTTTAAGGTACATTTAGAACAGATAAAAAGGTGTGATTAATTAATCCTGATTATATATCAATCGACAGCCGTAGTGGTAAAACTTTGCTTCACTCTCCTGAATTAAATCCTTAAACTCCACTCAAATCCCTGCAAATGCCTAATTTTCTGACATCATGTTGTGCAAATGACTCTTCACCTCCTTTTTCGGCAAAGTGTTGTGAGCATTTAACTCCGCTACACGTGGTGCCGAGATCCATAAAATATTATATAATTGCCCCAATAAAAACACAGGCTAGGTATTAACAAGGGACTGCCAAATCTCATTACTTAGAGGTTGGAAAAACAGACGAGTGGCTCATATCAAAACAGCCTGAACAATTATTAAACCAATTTTACAAGCGAATGGAGGCCGCTTAGTGTTATCCACAGCGTGTGGTTGGATATGGGGGAAGCCGTAGGGAAAAGCCAACGCTGTAATCGCTCCTCATGAGAGAGGAGACGGTTCCCATGAGGCAAGAGGAGGGAATAAACGCCACCTCTTCTGCCTCTCAGAGTTTGATGGGTTCCCACACCCCGCGGCCCCGTGGCGACCCACGCGGTGAGCCCAGGTATGTGTGGTATGTCACCTGCACATGGAGGGAGCTGTCAGAGACCCAGAACGCCCCGCTGAGAAACTTGATTTAAACGCTCGAGATGAAGTGTGAGAGAGTGCGAGAGAGAAATCTTTTTATGTAACCGGCTCCCACCCAAATTGTCCAATCAGCTTCAGAACCGCACTTTACACCCGTTACTCAAGACACACTGAGCAACCCTGAGCTCAGCGTCCTGTGACACACATGGCGTGAGAACGGGGGCCCGCGCTGAGGACGCCATTGTCGGTGGATTTCTACTGTATAATTACACTCAATTAGTTTGAGCTGCTCAGTAATAATATCAAACCCCGCCATTTGTCTGCCTGATGATGTGGGAGCCAATCAGATCAGGCTGGAGATTTTCTTCCCATCCAGCTCCGGAGCTGCTCCCCTGCTAAGTTTTATGTCTCCATACCAGCTGTAATGGGCCGTGTGTGGGGGGGGGGACGACGGAGGAAATCCAGCCTTGCCAAGTGGACTCCATGCTGGCTTACCGTCTAATTCATTTGCACTTAAATTTAGCATAAACCAAAGTAATTTGTCCGTTGTGGAGCTTGTTTCTGGGACAATTTTATTGTCGGTGGCGAATGCGCCAGTGAAACAAGTTGCTGTAACAGCATGGCAGCAAATCAGCACGTAAAAGAGTTTATACGAGGAGGAGGCTCGACAAAAGCCAGGGGGATTTAGCTAAACCCAAATACTTTGGAGATAAACAGGAAAGCACTACCACATGCTGTTTATTCAATACAACTCACAACTATGCAGCGAGCGTTTAATCAGTAATGTGGAGCACTTGATTATTAACCCTCCCCTGCAGAGTGTTTTCAATTTGGCCTTTTGTTATCAATTATCTCTGCAGCATGATTGCACGGCTGCACACATTATACATGTTGGCGGGGACGAAGGGTGTGGAGGAGAAAACAAGGACAGATTTAGGCATCCTTGGGTTGATGGCTTCACGGTTCGAGGAAATGCATTAGCCGCCACATCTCAGATAGAAGTGTGGCTCTTTTGTTAGATGGAAACGAGACATTTGCTACAGGAAGACGAAGCTAAGAAGACGAGGACAAGGAGGGGTGACATATTTGGCAATGATGAGCATCCAATCAAGTGGAAAAATGTCTTCACCGTGACATCTCTAGTCCAGCATGACTCGCAGCTGGAGGAAACTTCCGAAAAAACTTTTAAACTAACCGTTGTGGATCTAAAATGAAGATGGATTCAGGCTTATTTCTCACTCTTCAAATGTTTTCAGAAACACATTTCTATTTTTGTAATACATAACAAAAAAGTTTCCAAACAAGCCGCCTTGTTGGTTTGAAAGCTGGGTGAAATCAGGTGCCTCATGCCTGAAGCTAAATGTCAACCAGGTCCAGCGAGGACACTAGGGGAAACTAGGCCACTCAACTGGCCGCTCAATCGGTGACGTACCCGATCCTGAAATGCACCTGATTGCTCCCTGGTTTTCTGCTCGTCGTTTCAAACAGGAAACAACGTGACGGCCTGCTCGTAAACTTTGTGTTATTCTGCCTTAACTATCAAAATCTACTTTTAAGCGAGAAATAGGCGATGATGCCACTGCTGAATCTCGTTTCATTTCAGAACTATATCGCCAAGTTTGACAGCTTGGTCCAAGTTTTGTGAGCCGGACGCATCACGCTTGACGGGCTCATTTACATAAAGTCAAGTAAGACCCTCTCCAACTCGCTGCAACACTCCCACAATGCACTGGGCGACTGCTTCTCCTGCTTTCCATAGCAGATGAATGGAAAGCGTTGAGACGCCCGCCGTAATGGAGCCCATCAAGCATCCAAAAACACCCCTGTGGACACCATTGATGTTGAATCACCTTAAGGTGATAACACACTACTTGAGACGTGCTGTTTAGCCCGTTTAGAGGAGCCTTTCATCACAGGTCGGATTGGATGTTGCGCCAAACTTTCCAAAAACACAATCTGACAGTCGGACCAGGTGCATGTAGGTGTGAAAACGGGCCGAGCTTCAAGCACTCTCTACATTCCTGCTAATTAAAGCAGAACACGCTGTGTAAAAATGTATTTTCAGTGGAATAAGAGAAACATTTTGCAGCACAGATGCTACTACTGCGATAGCCTCTACTATATAGGATAGACCCCTGACAGAGCCTCTGCGTTGACCTAGTTAAAGCTGGCTGGCAGCAGCTAGCAACAGCTCACAGACCGTCCACAGCCGCCGGGCTCACCGTGCGCGTCGCTGCATGACGAAGAGAGTCTCTCATCCGCAGGCGGGCATCAAATGATAAAAATAAATAGCGGCGCAGAATCAACCCAGCAACACGGGCGGTTATGTAATGCAAATGGTGCCCCAGTTACTCTGGCAGCGAGTAGCTGCTGTATCTGCTGGGCCATATAACCTGATCCAGATTACATGGTCTAACTCATCCTGCTGCTGCTGCTGCTGCTGCAGGAGCCGAGCTCTGTAATGAAGCGCATCGATAGGACGCCGATAACGCTGACTAAGGGTCCACTTCACTTACAAATGTGTCCACATCGAACACACACAAATACATTAAGTCGATGAAAAATCAACCAGAAAAATTCCCTCAAACCTCGCCTGCACACATTGAGGAAACATATGCCGGCTCGATGCATTATGCATGTGTGAGGCAGAAGTCCTGACTGACATTCAAGCCCTATGTTCACCAAATTACCCATAGACGATTGATAGAAGCTTTGTATGAAGCTAGGCCATGTAATCCATCCAAAGAGGAGCAGACATAAATATTTTACCTGCTCCTCAGCTGACATATGGTATTTTGTCTCGAGCTTTGTGTGCTAGTGTGAAGTGAAAATCTGTCAGGGGCGTCCCCGGTGGAAAATCTCTCTTCCTAACAGGCCGTGAAACACGTGGAATAGCTTGTGAGTGCAACAAAACAAGGCCAAACATGAGTGTAATCTACCGCAAAAAAAAGATTGAGCAGCGCTCTGGATCACATCTGTCCAGGTCACACACCACGGCATGTACATTGTGAGCAGACGCTGCGTTATGTAAATTCAGGCTGAAAGCTGGTTCACAGGTGACGCCGAGGGGAAAAGCTCTGAACATGCCTGTCGTGTGATGGAATATCAGAGACGGCCTCGTGTGTTTTCTCAGATGCCTGAAAAAATAAATGTATCGGAGGCTCATATCCTCCCAGGAAAAGGAGTGTTTACAGGACTTAGTAGGTTTATCTGTGCCAGGGCCAGCAGGGCCACGAGGGCCTGAGACATCAAGTCCCCCATCAGCGCTGGAAGGATAAAGACCCAGAGTTTAGACACAAACTCAGTGGCCTCAAACTGAACAAAGGCTGGTTTTATAGCATGGGCAATAACCAGTAAATGCACAATTTGCATCTGTAACTTTAAGGCAAGGCAAGGGACGTTTATTTATAAAGCATATTTCATACACAAAGGCAATTCAAAGTGCTTTTACATATATAAAAGCAAGATAAAAGAGCACAAAGTGCAGCACAAAGCATCCACAGTAAATAAATCACATCCACAACGATGCAGATGGTGATATATGTGGCATTGATTCAGCATGAATAAATGCTTCTTTTGATGCAATAAAATGATTTTAAATCAAGTGTTTTTACAGGGAATCTGCCTGTTATGATTTGCCAACCCGATCTCATGAGAAGGCGTATAAATAGCACGACATTTCATGCATTTTAGGCTTTTTGTGTGTAATTTACACGCCACGTTGTTACCATGAAACACAAAACTACAGTAACGGCTGCAGTCAAAACCACTGAGTTAAAGAAATACATAAACTAAGTAACATAACGTAAAATAAATCAACAACATTTTAGGATACAAACACGGGTCTCCTGGTTGAAAGTCCTGTGTTTGTTGGACCCGTCCACCTCCAGTCCCGCCCATCATTAGCAGTCTTTCTCACTTTTTATTCTACGTCACTAGCTCTGATTACTGTGATGCTTCTGCATTGCAATCGATACAGACTACATGGCGTAGACATGACACGCCAAAAGCAACAAAAGCGTTGTTATTCAAGGCAAAATAACTTACAAATTACCGTGTCATGTGTGTGCAGATGATCTAGCAATCATGGAAGTGATATTTCCTTCCTTTACTAACACCAAGAAAGACGTGTGCACATTAGGGCTGTCAATCGATTCAAATATTTAATCACGAGTTTGGAGCATTATTTATTTTCCTTCGATTGATGACTGATGGATTATTACGTTTTCTAGTTTCTTATGATGCCAGTATCTTCTCTCTCGCTTTAAAACTGAGCCCACTACAACATAAAACCTGCACGTTGCATTAACACGTTATAATTGTGTTAACTTTGACAGCCCCAGTGCATATATTAAGCAACTACATTCATTTAAGTTGAATGAAACAGGGTAACAAACTTCAGCTTGCTCTCTTCATGCCATGGAATCAAATCTGCACACCGCCACCAGATCCATGCTGGACCTTTACCAAAACGCTCCGGGCCTCCTCATGTCCCACTATTAAAACAACCCAGCACCCTTCTGCTCCTGCTGCCCCGAGTGAGAACAAGTCACTGGGGGAGGAACGAGTGAGGATAGAAAAGAAGAGAAAGTAAGACAAAGAGACGGAGAGGAGAGAAAGTGAGTTAGAAGAGGACAAACGAGAGAAAGTCAAATGAGTGCACAAGAGAGGAGGAAGAGGCGGGGGGGGATGCATGCATGGATAGTCGAGTGGACAAATGTGAGCATGTTGAATCACAAACCCATATCACAAATATGACCTACTTTCACTTTCCTCGCTGTAAATCAGGTCGCCGTGTCTCCAATTAAAGCAATTAAAGCCGCAGTTAAACCTCATATCAACCAGTAATGATAGAGATAGCGCTCGGAGAAGCCTTTATGAATCACACAGTCGGAGGATAAGAAACGGCACAAGAAAGCGATCGCCCGCTGCGTCACATTAAGTTACTCATTCACAAAGCTAAACCACTGAGGATGAATTATAAATTAGGCGGTTGTCTCGTCTCACCAAGAGGATTCAAGTTCTAGATTCACTCTCATGTTGCGGTTTAAGTTGGAGGAAATGATTGACGGTTAGGGGGTTTGTGTCCCAAATCAAAGATTTCTTTTACTGGCTGATCAATTTTGAATGTTCTGTGGATTGCAGAAGTTATTTGGGGATGTGTATTTATGGTTTCTTGGTGAATCTATGTAACGTCAATGTAGTTTTCCTTTAATCACAGAGGCTCTCCTGCATGTCAGCAGAGGGTTAAAACAGGTCAGCTGCAAGTCATAAAGTCAGGTCAAGTCAATAAAGGGTGTTGACATCTATCGGCTTCATTAAAGCCTCACAGTCAGTAACAGATCATAGCAACAGACTGCACCATAAACAACAAGATTCCCCAGCTTTTAACTGTTTATTACTTAATAGTTAACAGTGTTTTAAGGGTGTATTTTCCCTTTAGAGAATAACACCCTTCTAGAGAGACACTGCACTCCAACAGATGCTTTTAATCTGCAACAAATGTGCCCTTTCCTATATTAAAATGCTATTTTAAGACCCTTTGATTCATTATTTCCTGTGCAGTGACTGCACTGTGTGTGCACTGAGGGGGAATTAAGCTTCTCCACCACCGCGCAGACACAACACAGCAGCCACTATACGTCCGCACTTGACATTCCAAAGAGGCTGCTCGCGAGCAGATTCACCTTCAGTTAACCCTGAGTCTAAACAAGTTTCCACTCCTGTGATTCGCAACAGCGGCCCCGGCATATGAGATAAGCCTGTCAATCACCGGCGGCCACAGTGTGTTTCATATAAACAGTCAGGGGAGGCTGTTTTCTCTCTCTGCTGCTGCTTGACACGTGGATGTGTGCACTTTAATGTGACTCTTAAAGCTTGAATCTCATGGCGTCTGTGGCATTTTTATACATGTATTTTGTTGTCTGATTGATATAAAATAGATATATCACTCAACTTAAGTGGACATTTCCTGGGAAACAGTCGCCTGAACACAGGAAGTGAAGCATTTTTCATCCTCAGCAGATGAGAATAAACAAAACCCTGGGTGAGTGGATAGTTATGAGCAGCATGAAGAGACAAAAGAGCGCCAAACAAATGCTCAGCAGTCCAAACAACCCGCAGCAATGACAACATGGTCCCAAAGACAACATCCTTAAACCTTTAAATGAATGTGTTTCACCTAGAAATCTGCTCTAGTCCAAACCAATAGAAGTTGCAAGACATATTTCCCTGTGGGGATGAAGTCCATAGATCATCAAGACAAAATGAGGACATTCCACTTTGTCTGCTTCCTGACTAAGTGACCAATCTCACAGACGTTCGTGTGTTGTGGATTGACTTACCGGCAGGCTGCTGTCAAGAGACAATCTCTTTAACTGCTCCCTCCTCTCCAGGTGTCTGATCATGGTCCCTCTGCCCGGCGGCGATCCACACACCTGGGCAGCCCTGCAGGGAGGGAAGGGAGGGAGGGAGGGAAGGGAAAGGGGGAGGAGTGGAGGACAGAGGGAGAAAGTCAACAAGGAACACCTCATGTCCGATCGGTCACGTTTCCGCTGCTAGAGGGGCTTTCACCTTTTACAGGAGATCAGAGTCCAAGTCCAGAGCAGCAGCGGCAGCAGTTTCAGACACAGTTACATCAGCGGTCTTCTTTATATCCTTTATCTAACATTTCTTTCAGTTTCTATTACAAAACCTTCTCTTGAAATTCAAGCCACTACAGGAGCGTTCTCAGCTGTCGTCGACTAAAACTAGACAAACTATGAAAGATTAAAAATGACTAAGACTAAAGCTAAATCTAAAATAGCTGCCAAAATTAACACTGGTTGGAAGTTTATTTTGAAA
The DNA here is from genome assembly GCF_015220745.1 of Sebastes umbrosus. Classification (NCBI taxonomy): domain Eukaryota; kingdom Metazoa; phylum Chordata; class Actinopteri; order Perciformes; family Sebastidae; genus Sebastes; species Sebastes umbrosus. The sequence goes on from NC_051292.1 coordinate 3,644,765, forward strand.
AGACACTATGCATGTAACAAGCAGAAACTCACACGGCGTCCCTGACACGTCCAAAACTGAGGTACCTATAGCGTCATAGTTTGAAGCGTAGGGGCACGGACCAAGCTTCATATTTCACGAGTTGGGAGTGAGACTGTTTCTGGCCTGACAAAGCTCCAGCTAGATCTTACTGCTTGCTCTCGGCGTCACCCAGGCTTCCCGCCCTCCAACCCAAAGCTTCAGCCCTTTTGTTTTTCTAGGCCTCTCCAAACAGTGCTGGGAACCAGTCCGACCTGGTCTGACTGAGGCCACAGCAGAAGATAAACACTTCACTTCACGCATACTACTCCTTCACAAAGAGCCCGGGCTTTAGAGTCACTGTGGTGGTGCACAAAGTAAGCACACCATTTCCTCATTGGCGAGGACGGGGCCAAAGGTCAGCTGATGGACACCACAGGGGTCAGAGACTCTATCTGTGCAACACAACTTGTAAAACCATGTGCAGGTATGCGTGGATTAATCCTGGTAGGGATTCCACCTACATACTCGTGTTAAAGGACATCATATAAACCTGGTTTCATATGGCCAAGAAAGGGTCCCTTGACCTCTGACCTCCAGATATGTGAATGAAAATGGGTTCTATGGGTGTTAAATGCAGTACCTGTGAGGGCTTCTGGACTATATTTGACATTGTTTTGTGTTGTTAATTGATTTACAATAATAAATATATAAATATATTTGCATAAAGCAGCATATTTGTCCACTCCCATGTTGATAAGAGTATTAAATACTTGATAAATCTCCCTTTAAGGTACATTTTGAACCGATAAAAAATGTGCGATTAATTTGCGATTAATCGCGATTAACTACTTTAATTGATTGACAGCCCTAGAATTAACCTATCAAAGTAATGGTAAAGTAATTAGATTACAATTTTAAAGAGTTTAATTTATTCCTTCGTCAAAAGCGAAGTTAAAAAACACTATTTCCGAGGATTTTAATCAACAACATGGTACCATTCTTGCAACTTTGTGTTAAAACACTACAGGATAATGAACCTTTATTCTTTTCAGATTATCTAAGAGTATTTTTTTCACAGTAAACTCAAGTTGTTTTTAGAAATGATCACAGCAAACCTCCCAACATCATCTCATGACAGACCTGCTGGTGCGAACCACACGCCTGCTAAATGCCACTATTGGCTAAAGCTTCAGGATGAGGCTGAAGTGTATTCATCCCATTTCTTTTCAGGTCAGTTGTGTTTACTTGCCTCACAAACCTACTTATGCAACAGCACTTCCCAAACGGCGTCCTTAAAGTGCCTTCTGCCTCTGCTCCAGGCTATATCTGTTACACCCTGTCTGAAGCTTGAGCGGCGTGACTGCACTTGTCAAAACGTCCCCACACATCAACGTGACGTTTTACATCCGACGCCAATCCGGGAAGTCCAAACGTATCGACACGAAGCCGCAAACACGCAGGATCAGTCTCTACGTTCATATTTCTTAACATGACACCGTCTCCCTCTGCCCCATTTCTGAATAATACCCTCGGGTTATGAGGAAGTTGCCTAATCAGACTGCTGCCTGTCTCTCAGTCTGTCTTTGTAAAGGCTAATTCTGCAAGTGTATTGCATCAGATGAAAAACTCTGCTCCATGTTTAGACTGCGTTTCAGTTTGGTCCCTTTCCGCTGGAGATTAGGAGAGGAAGTGAAGCCCATGGCTTCCCTTGGTTGTGAGATAGGAGGGGAGCTATAGGAAATTGAGTAAATGATTAAAATGGATTATGTCTGATTGCGCAGACCCGATGTAGAAAACACAGACACCATTTTCCTGAGGGTATAGAAAGTGCGAGGGATGAGGTAGCGGATGGATCGGAAGTGATAAGATTAAACAAACACATTAAAAGTCAGATATCTGGGGTATTCAGATACAACTCCTGTCTTTGACAGTTAAATAAACCAAATGGTGATTAGTCTTTTTGCTTATCCATAGTCAGTCAGGACAGGAGTATCAGCACGAGAGCAAAGCAACGTACTGCTGTGGACGGAGGCAGCAGCAACAAGGAACTGAAGCCGTTATCTATGCTCTCTTCAAAGCCACCAGACTCCACTTCCGTGTTCTGCGAAGTAAGATGACTGTTTTTGTCAATGGAGTCTGGTGGCTTTGAATAGAGCATATATAACAGCTTCAGTTCCCCGTCGGAAAGGGCTGTCTGATGGCAAAGTAAAGCAGTGGAAATATTCTAAATATACACTTAAACTGACACCAGTGCCTTTCTTTTTAGTTGGCTAAAATACGTTTTGGTTTGCTCCCGACATCTACTGTAGGTAATACACTGACTACGGATAAGTACCTCATACAACCTCACTTCAAAACACCCCAACTATCCCTTTTAAGCTCCAACCAGCTTAAGGGCAAACAGAGTTCGCCTGCAAGATAACAAAATCAATTAAGATGCAATAAAGATTCATTTTAAAAAGAAGTTATTCATAGTTTTTCCGTGCTACACCCCTCTGCACATGGCCAGTCAAAGCCAGAGACAATTAGTCTCTCATCACTCATTGCATTCACCTGAGACGTTTAAAGAGCGTCGCCTTAAACTGTCACAGCTGGTGTAAGACCATGGTGTCATTGCTTTGGATTGTTTGGACTGCACTTGTTGCACTAACTAGTGATCCAATGACCAACGTATGCCATACAATATTCCTCAAAAGATGTCACTTTGTCTTGGATCAAGCTACACATCTTGACAAAATGTAAATGCTCCTTTGCCTATGACAATCCAGTCTGCAACTGCAACCCGTTCAGGACTGTCCTCCTTCCCTCCATATTCCCAGTGATTTACACCAAAAGCAATTACTGATATGTTAAACCGGTTCGGTGTTGACCTACGCGGAGTGACACGCGTCAACGCCTATAGTCCACACGGCCCCCAGCCGGCCATCCAGCCAGTCGGCGAGCCAGCCAGTCGGGTGGAAAGGATATAATCAAAGGAGGCCAGGAGGACGCTGACATCTGGGAGTCTTTGTGCTGTAGGCCTAATTAGATGCCAGGGTGAAGGGAGGAGGCGCGCTGGGATAGTGGGGAGGTTGTTTGAGGTGGGGAGGAGGAGGGGGGGGCTCCCTTCTTTAACATCTGCTCCAGGAACAAGGGAGGACCCAGCTGAGGTCACCCAGCACCCAGACAGCTCCACACTACAGCAGGGATAATGTGAGGGGATAACAGCTTAATGATAACACTTAAACCCATTGAGAGATCGCTGTACAGAAAAACAGGCTGTGGATAAACGGTGATAATAAGCCCAGATTGTCCATGAATATGGATCGTCATGGCTTCGGATTTGATACTGTTCCTTTGTAAGCGAAGAGAAGAATTAGGCAGCTGTGCGTTTATTGCAATCACCAGCCTTTTTACTGGCACTCCACTAATCCTACACATACAGTAAAGAAACACTGCCGCTCCACCCTCTGGCTTTCTGACTCGGCAGTGTTAGAGAGACCACACTCTGCCACAAGTGACAATACTGTCCTTTGTACCTAATACAGTCAGGCATTCACCCACGCATACGCTCATTTCACACTGTGCAAAGAGTCGCCACAAGTAAGAAATCTTTGTCATGGTGAGTTCAAAACACAGATATCAAGTGGGTGAAGTGTGTGGCTTAAACTTTGCCCCCTTTCTCATGAAACAAAACCTTTCATTGAGGAATAATTGCAGTGGAATCTGCAATAAAAGAATGTCCTACATTTGCTTTTCTTATTGTGAATTGATTTAGTCATGGGTTATACATTATCCCTCTGAGACCTCTCATAAGTTGTTGCAGCCCTTTTTGGGTTGATACCATTTGTTACAGAGACTCTGTGCTAAATTTAACCATTTTTTACCAGTCGAGAATTGATAAAAATGATCAATAATCCCTCCAAAATACCACATTAAGACACCAAGACCTTGAGGAACACCATAGAAAAAGACATGCTGTGATCAAAGACTTTTGACATTTGGAGATTTCTGCAAGAATTGCATTTTTCGGCGATCGGATAGCGAGCACCTGTGCTGTGTAAACTGCTCAGAAACCCCCTTATTGTCAATCTAGCTAGGAAAGCCATCCATCCTCTGAATGCTCTAGGTCTCTAGTTTGATCCATCCATCCTCTGAATGCTCTAGGTCTCAAGTCTGATCCATCCATCCTCTGAATGCTCTAGGTCTCTAGTTTGATCCATCTGTCCTCTGAATGCTCTAGGTCTCTAGTTTGATCCATCCATCCTCTGAATGCTCTAGGTCTCTAGTTTGATCCATCCATCCTCTGAATGCTCTAGGTCTCTAGTTTGAAACATCCATCCTCTGAATGCTCTAGGTCTCTAGTCTGATCCATCCATCCTCTGAATGCTCTAGGTCTCTAGTCTGATCCATCCATCCTCTGAATGCTCTAGGTCTCTAGTTTGATCCATCCATCCTCTGAATGCTCTAGGTCTCTAGTTTGATCCATCCATCCTCTGAATGCTCTAGGTCTCTAGTCTGATCCATCCATCCTCTGAATGCTCTAGGTCTCTAGTTTGTGGCTGTAAAGTTTCATGAGGCTGTGATTATCCTAAAGGATGCATTTTATACAGTGAGGTCAAAGTTCAGAAAATAGGTCTACTATGGGGACTAACATCATCACACATGAATACAGTTGGGCTCATTGGATCCACAAGAGTCTCAGCTTTACAGCGAGACCCAATTTATGTAATTCAGAGACTGTTTGGGGACCCCAGTATGCAGAAATATTCAAAATAACATAACTCGTGGATACCCATAGAACCCATTTTCATTGACATATCTTGAGGTCAGAGGTCAAGAGACCCCTCACCAAAATTTAGGACATGATTGGTACCAATGGATTCCTTAGGTTTTCTAGTTTCAGATGGCATCAGTAGCTTCGCTCTATCTCTAAAACTGAACCTGCTACAGCGTCTGAAAGACAGTAAAGTCGGTCGGGATCTCTCCGAGGGTTAAACTATACGATAAATTTAAGCAAATATTTAAATGGCCATCTGGAGGAGACGAATGAAGGAGCCAAGGACTTAAGAGAAGAGGATTCCAGGCGTGCTTTTTGCATGAGTTTCCAATTAGCGCTCACATCTATTATATACTGAAAGGTCTCAGAAAGAAAAGCTTGGACCTCTGTGATCAATACGCCCCAAAAAAGAGCAATGCCAGGAAGTGCCAGGGCCTGAAAATGGATGGTGGATGGGATTGGACATTGATTGGTGCAACCCCCTTTTGCCCCAGGAACCAATTCATTTTGTCTCCATGCCCTGTGAATGAGGGGGAAACGGGGTCAGCGCAGAGGCATCCCCCCACCGGTACAGAGCCTCGTCCTCTCTTTATTTTTCTTCTGAATGATTCACCCAGATTGCCATGTCCGGGGAGAATGAATGAAGATTATACGTTTGAGTCTCGCGTTTAATTCGCCTGCTACACGCGGGGGTGAGTGGGAGGGGACGTTGGGAGGGGAGGTGCTATTACCATTCATTGAGGGGCAAATTGAAGCATGCAAGTGTCTGATGTGGGGTTTAATGTGCGGAGGTCCATCTGTATTCTAGCAGCACAGATGGTGTGTGCTGATCGGATGTTTTGAGTCCCTCTGCTGGCCGGTCTGTCTGATCCTGTCTCTGCATGTGTCCCGGTACAGTTGGCACGACCAACTGTAGCCTGGCGAGGCCTAACATGGAATTACTGCGTCTGGGAGCCTCGAACAATAAGCCATATTTTACACTGTTGTTTTTATACTGTCAGCAAACCAATCATTAAGCTTCTTTTTTCTGAATTTTTCCACTGTGTGCTCACTCATAACTGTTGCCAGAACAGAGCATGCTGGTAATCATAACAACTTTTAAGTATTTATCACATGGGTGTGAAAATGAGAGGCTTACCGTCAAGACTAATAGGTCAATTTAACAGACCCTTTAAAATTAATGATGATGCTGCAAGTAAGGGAGGATCACATTAATTAGGACCAGACAGAACATGTGCACATCATACTGCATGAGCATTAAAACCAGGTTATTAAGGAAAGTATGGACTTGTTCCAGCCACATTATTGTGGTATAAGTAGAAGCTTTGTCTGCATAACTGGGTGTCCGTTTACATGGTTATTTGCTTGTGTCTTTAGTTTCCTATAGCAGCCTATACATTGCTGAATAAACAACCATTATGTACCACGTGTCTTTCTAACACAATGAGAATGAGTACAGCTGTTGAAGTTATTTTGCTATTTTATTCTATATTTTCCTAATTTATAACCTGACAATAATGGTTAATAAAAGGTCAATCGCAAGTTCCCAGCACCCAAATTAACGTCTTCAAATAGCGTGTTTTGTCCAACCAAACGTACTGAATTTACCATTACTTATTGTCGCTACAAGACCACCATGCTTCTGCCAAACCGGTCTTACAGGAAGGCGCATAAATACCACGACATTAAACGTCATGAGTACGCATTTTAGCCTTTTAAAATCCCTAATTAAGGGATAATGTACAGCAAGTCGGCCGTTATTTCACAACAATGACCCGCTAGCTGTAGATTATCCTTCTTATTAGACGGCTACTTAACTAAGAAATCAATAATTTGGCACAAAAAACGGACCACCAGAGTCTGACATCAGAACTGCGCCCATAGAAACAGTCTGTTATACATTGCAATGGTCTGAAAAACGTCATGGTTAAGTACGTAGACTAAGAAAAATACATACGGAAGTCAACGTAACACAACTACGGAAAACACGTCACAAACGTCACTAAAAAATAAGTGGGTCTCCTTGTTAAAAGTCCAATTTTATGTATTTATTCGTGTATATAGACATGAATTTCTATGATTTTTCCTAAACCTAACTAAGTAGTTTTATTCTGAAAAGACTGGAGCGGAAATTGACACGTGCATCACGTGGAAAAAAAGGGAAATTTGTGTCTATGTACACAAAACAAATGGATTAATTTCGTGACTATTTCACAAACTGCCGTGAGACTGTGTTGTGCAGTCAGTACAGACTACATGGCGTACAGATGACAAGAGGAGCTCAAGAAAGGCGTACTCATTGCACGCTAAACGCCTTGTGAACGGGCTGCTGAAAGGCAGGGACTACGTGACTGAAGCTTGAGCTATTTAATCAGGAACAAATGGAGCTCCTCATTATGTTTTGACAGTCACAAAGCTGTGAGGCATGCAGGAGGACCGTGAGGCATTTATACATCATCTGTTTCGCAATAAGAAGACAGATATGTGACACCTCTGCATTTTTAATCGACTCATCACCAGACGCTCCAGTTCTGTCTTCTTAAGTGTCCTCAACATTGAGATTTTTTTGTGATACATTTGACAAAATTTGCATGAGGCCCTCTCAGCCAGTCTGTCTCTTTGAAGGGTGTATTATCAATATTTGACTTAGCCTACTTGTTCAAGAAAGCCTGTCAAACATGACGCCAGTCCAACCAATCAGCACTCGCTGGTTCTCAGATGTTATACTACGCAAACACCTAAATTACTTCCGAACCAAAATCAAGTCAAACAAGATAACAAGAGACTGTTTCTAATGATAAAGACGCCAGCCCGGACTTGTCTGAGCGGCTTTAAATCTTGTTCAGTCAGCAGTACTTGGGAATTTAATGTGGGGGTTTAAAAAGGCGGGAGGGGTTGGAGGTCTAGTGGAAAAAAAGAAAAACAATGAATGCAATGTCGTCATCCTGTTCATGAGGGGAGTCCCTGCAATTCCCAGCGCTTCTCCCACCAGATGCGTAGGATGCTTTAATATACATCCTGGAAAAAAAAAAAAAGCTTCCTGTCGAGGGAGCCTCCGCCGAAGCCCAGCGTGCTTCGTCCGACAGCGCGACTCGCTGCTGAACTCTCTCATGATAACGCTACAGGTAGAAAAATATACTCCAAAGGCCCAGGGGGTGATGAAGCAAGCCAAGAGAGGGCAGAGGAATTTTCCAACCGTTATCAAAATACACAACCGTGCCCCCCCCTCTCACTTTGGTATGCTGAGCATCACACGATTGGCAGCTCACTAAATAACTGAACACAGGCATTTCACCAGCAGGCTGCTGACAGCTTGAGAAACAACAGTCCATTTGTGTGTGTTTATCTCTCTGCATGTTTTCCTGTGTGCAGAAACGTCCTGCAAAACATCAGCTGGCACAGTTTAGCGTTGAAAACAAAGCACAAGCGGTTGTTTTTCAACCTTAAAAGTCAACATTTAAAGGGTATTTCCTCTGGTAAAGAAGTGGCTTTGATTGTGATTACTTGTTCACATAATATGACACTTTACTGTGCTTAAACTAAACATAATTATACGCATTTTAAATCTGGAAAGCATGCAACCACAGCGTCTGGCTTAGCTAATTAGCCTTAAGTGACCACACCTGTTAGCTAGCCAACATAAAAGTAAGTACGTAGACTAAGAGTGTGTTCCAATCTATAACTAAATTTCCATGATTTATTCCTAAACCTAACTAAGTAGTTTTATTCTGAAAAGACTGGAGTGGAAATTGACACGTGCGTCACGTGTTGCTGGACATTTCTTAGGAAAAAGCTGTTGAAATTCCCAATTAGAGGTTAGCTAACACTACTTCAGCAGTGTCATTTTGTCATGTTTCAAGCAGTCCAAATCTAAAGCTCACATTTATTTTGCTTGACAGTTACAGTACAGCATATAACATTAACATAAAGCACTAAAATATATGAAGCCATACTTATTACTCACCAGGGAAACCAACCATTTCCATAGTTTTGCACAAGCTCTTCCTGCACACATTGCAGGCAATTAGCCTTAATTGCCAGCCATCCCATCATGCATCATCTGCACCACACTTTTGCACACTTCTCATAGACATCTGAATGGAGGTGAAACTGTTTCAGAAGACAAAACAAGCAGGAATCCAGACTTACTTTGCGCCGGCGGCCGGATCCTCTCCAATCAACAGGTTTGCAGCCAGCTCTGTAGTTCCCAGACTCTCAGAGGTGTTTTGGTTGGGAAGACAACCTGTTGAAGTGGAATTTCCTTTGATGGCAGCTGAAAACATGCTGTCGTAAAAAAAAATCCCTCTGGTAGTGTTGCACAGTGGGGGGGGTAAGCCACACACACACACACTCTTTAAACACACTATCTGTGCTGCCGGTTGCTGGAAGTCTGCAGCAACACCCAGTAAGACTTGTAAATAGAAGGGAGGGTGGTGGTGGTGGTGGTGGAGGGAGTTAGGGAGGCGGGGTGAGGCGGGAGGATAAGGAGAGTGAGGAGAATCTACATTACATCACCAGCAGCTGTTGACAGGCCTGTGTTTATTAACTAACTGACAGGGCTGTAGTCACACCACATGCCTCACGCTCTCACACAAACATTGACAAGACACGACAACGAGCACTTGGATGTGCAAAGCAGACATGTGGATGCACGCTTTAAATAAAAAATGCTTGTTTCTTCCTCAAGATTCCTCAGTGTTTGGTCTGATACCTGTCATGTGTTTACCCTGGCTATGAGACTTGCTGAGTGGACTATAAGGGCTGTTTCCCTGACTCAGACAGCAGTAACTGTAATGGTATTACTGCGAAGCGAGGAGCTGCTGCTGATGCATTCCTCAAGTGTCTCGGCTTGGCAGAGTCCCCAGCCTCTTAGCTCAGTATTTCTCTTCCTCCCCTTCTCTCTTTCCTTTTCTTGCCTTCTCATTTAAATGGAGGCACATGACTCCCGGCTTTACTGCCAAGTCTCTACGCCGGGCCGGGAGCCACCGGCGCTCTGCTTTTCATTGGGCACTCCTTAGCGCGCTACATTCCTCGCTGCCACCCATCCTCGCAGCCCACAAGATGTCGAATCAACCCAGTTTGTTTTTTGCATTTTCTTTTTTATAAAATGCATTTACTTCAAATAAACTTTCTAGCCTGCTGTTCGGGTGTCAGAGCCCTTCAGCTATGTAGCATCAGCCGCCCACTGTTTGTCAACGCTAACCCGCTGTGAACAAATGCTCCGTTTCAGCTCGACTCTGGTGCATTCCTCGCGGTCTCAAATGTAATAATTTCTCCCGTATTTCCATTCTGTTGTCGCATTCTTCCCCTCTAAGATCACTGCATTACAACATTGTTCGCTTACAGAGACGGAGTGGGCTGACGACATTGCAAGACTTTGGGCTGTGAAGAGCTGGAAGATAAAAGATGTAATTAATCTCATTGAAAAATGTTTTATTTATATTTAAAAATATTTGTATTATTTTTAAAAATATCTTTATTTGTTTTTTATTTATATTACATTTATATTTAAATATTCATATTTTTTAATTTATATTTATTAGAGCTGTCGATGATTAATCACAAATTATTCACACGTTTTTTATCGGTATTTTTGAATCGCACCTTTTGTATCTGTTCAAAATGTACCTTAAAGGGAGATTTGTCAAGTATTTAATCCTCTTATCAACATGGGAGTGGGCAAATATGCTGCTTTATGGAAATGTATGTATATATTTAATATTGTAAATCAATTAACAACACAAAACAATGACAGATATTGTCCAGAAACCCTCACAGGTACTGTATTTAGCATAAAACAATATGCTCCAATCATAACATGGCAAACTGCAGCCCAACAGGCAACAACAGCTGTCAGTGTGTCAGTGTGCTGACTTGACTATGACTTGCCCCAAACTGCATGTGATCATCATAAAGTGGGCATGTCTGTAAAGGGGAGACTCGTGGGTACCCATAGAACCCATTTACATTCACATATCTTGAGGTCAGAGGTCGAGGGACCCCTTTGAAAATGGACATGACAGTTCTTCCTCGCCATTTCTAGTTTCACACGATACCAGTATCTTCACTCTAGCTTTAAAACTGAGCCCGGTACAACCTCCGGAAGATTGATTGCGTTAATGCGTTAAAGAAATCAGTGGCATTAAAACAAATTTACGCGTTATTACTATTTGACAGTCTTAATATTTCTATTTTATTTCTTCTCGTTTAAAAACAATCTCTGAGCTGTTTTGATGCTAAGCGAACAGCCAGACCGAGCAAAGAACGTCCATCATGAGCATTCGATTAAATCCAAATGTCAGACGCTAATCAGATAAAAAGCAGAATTGTATTATGCTGATTGGCATCAGATGTTATGACGGAGAAGGGTAATAACATGAGGGAAATGACCATGTCATTTTCAGTTAGCATTTGATAATGGAAATCTTAGTTTGAAATCTTTTACAGGTCTGTCACAGGTGCAGTTTGCCACCTGAAGCATTGTGTGTGTCATGTGAGCATGTGTGAACACTTGTGCGCCCATGTTATTTTAAAAAATGGTTTGAATCCCCGTCCTTCCTAAATCACGTCCGGTCTTCCATATCTGCCTCCTCTACTCGCTCTGATACGCCCTTATCTTGAAGCTTCTTATCTCTTCTTATTTTTATTGTGAAGGAGCTGAACTCATCATTTTGGCATCAAAATAAACCTACAATGGCAAGTTTTAGGGCATGAATCGGGTCTATTACCTGTTAGCAGCTGCAGTTTTGGTTAAAACCTTGCACATACATTGACGTGCACATGTGTTTGTGCAGCAGGGAGGCTAATGGCTAATGATCCTCGAACATAACGTCTTGACCTGCGGCACATCCGGATCAATTCCAGGCCAGAAGAGGTCCGACTCTTTCATGTCACAGGTCAGAGCCCTGCAGGAGCGCTGAGGAAACAATTGGTGTGGCGCACCAGAGAGAGGAAGGCCGTATATATTCTGCAGCAGCTCAGAGAGGATGCCAGGAGACGGGTCAAAGCATTTAGTGTGCATGGAGCTCCAGTCCTTTACGTCGTTTGGTGGAAGAAACCGTCACTCCTTCAACGACAAACAATCATATCCTTTCTTGTGAATTTTCTTCCCTAAAAACGTTTGTTTCAACATCCAAAGATGAGGTCAAAAATGTCAAGACTTTCGTACTTAAACGCAAACAGATGCATAAATAGATAAACACCCATTTCAGCATCAGCCCATCTCCTTCCAGACGTGTCAGGCTGCTTTATCATTCAACCACAAAGCCTCCCTTTAGGATTGCTCGCTGGAGCTGCGGTTAAGACCAGAGCGGTCATAAAGCAGTCAACCCTGCGGCTCGCTGCGATACTTACAGCTCCTTCGGTGTACCTGTTTTATGGAAAGCATTGTCTCCTATCAATGGGACGATTTGAACGAGACTACCACGAACACGTGTAATGGAAACACCAGACGATCCCGAAGGTCTGCATGTGCTGCAGCGCTGTCAAGACTGGAAGAACATAGACATGAAACTCTTTAACGTCTGCTGATACGGGCTGATAATAATGTGGCCCAGAGCTAATTTACATACACAAAATACTGGAAAACATATCTGATCAGTAGAGGCGTCTGGTTCGAGCCTCCCTCGTGAATATTCGCTACTCGGAGCAGGAAGTGGCTTTGTGCGTGGCCCACGCTACACCGACATGTCGGAATGCCACATCAACGTTATTTGCAGCTGCACTGGGAACCCGGCGACGTCCCCCTTCCACACCAGATAGCATCTTCATGTGCATGTAAGCGTGGACTCCAGAGAGAGACGAGTACAGTACATACAGTAAAGACTTCATCTTCCACAAATCAGGGAGAATTGTGGCGTTTGCGCTGATGTCAGCTGCTTTGAGTCCACAGGAGATCAAGCTAAGATATAAAAACTGTGGGAGACATGCAGCTTTGACTTTGTCAGCTGTTTCACGTAATGTCTGATAGTAGTTTATATTTAATCAAAGTGCTTTTTCACTGTTATTTTAAGAAGCAAACAAGGCTGGGCAAAGCGCCAAGTCTTTTCATTGAATTATGGTGAATGATTTCCTGACGTGGACTCCTTTCCATTTGTCTTCCATTCCCCGTTGCAGAATCGATGGCTGCCCCGGAGGAGGCGGGCGAGGACCATATCTTATGGCTGTCTCGTGCAATTTTTTCCACTCTCCCTGAGGTAAGAGGATGGGAGAGTCAAACAAATAGGCCTTGTGTTTTCACCCCGTGTTTGTATGCAGTGCCACGGCCAGGCTCCCTGCCAACTTCTCCTCCTCTTCTCCCAAAAGCAAAACCCGAGCAACCACCGCCACCGCCACCGCTGCCTTCACCTCCACCCCTCCTTCTGCTCCCCTTAACACCCTCCCGTTTCTCTCTCCTCAAAGCACTGGCGGACACAAAAGGAGTCTGGGGTGCACGTCCCCCGCGAACGTGCCCAGATTAGGCCGAGGCGATGATGAAGGCGGCCGGGCAGAGGTGAAGGATGAAGGGGAGGATTTGAGGAGTGGTTGTTATTTCACGGACAAGACTCCGTGCCCTCCGCCACCGAGCCGACACCAGCTGGGACGAGGAGTGGCATCCTTCGCTTTCTCTCCGTCTCTTTCAATGGGAGCTTTGTACGAGCTGGAGGAAGGATATGAGGTCCCATTTGGCTGTCATTGACATGTAAAAAGAGTGTGGCGGTGACAGCTGACGGGATCAGCGGCCTGTAATTAGCTGTAGGATAGACTCCCTCCGTGTCACACACACTCATACATGTATCCACATATATATGTACAGTATAAACACAACTCCAAACTCGCCCGTAGGTAATATTATCTATTAGCCTACGTGTGAGGTTTCACACTGACCCAAAGCCTCCCTGGGTGCTATAAATCTAAAGGCGTGAACCATGTGGTCTGGCCCAGGGGTGGCCCACATATCTAAAACTCAGGGGAGAAGTTTGGATGCACAACTGAGACATTCGTCCACGGGAGACACAGGTGTGATAAGCCGACTGTGAATAATAGCTCCGTCTCATCACACCTCATAAATCACAGTGTGGAATGTGCTGAAAGTGTCTTAATAGTTTTTTTGGGGTTGGTATCATCCAGAAAACGCAGCGCTGTAATGGAGATTAAATCCAGGTTAATACAGTTCAGGCACGCTGTGAAGCTGTGAAAACAACATTGACATATTATTGTAGCTTACGTATAAGATTGAATCTAATATGAAAGGCTAGCGTACATTCTGTTTGTTTGTTTGTTTTAAGTTCATTTATGCACAAATTTCATTTATAGGCTATTTTGAATTAGGTCACGATGTTTTGTCAATTTTTAAAAAGTGTGAAACACGGTCCTACAATATTACGTTCCCATACAACTACACTGCATTCTCAGTTATGTTTCGAGGGAAACTTATTTTCTCCAGGATTATAGTCGCAGTTTTAAACACGTGGTTAACGTTGTGAAAAGAAACAAAACCAAAATGCAACAAAACTACTTGGTTAGGCTTAGTGAAAACATAAGTTAAATATGTTTGTTACGTTATTTAAAGGGACTGTTTGTAACTTTTTAAGCGTATAAATGTAGCGGGTCGGGACACATGCACGCTCGCATATGCGCGTTCGCGGGTGGCCGCTGCTTCTCCTCCTCTGTCTGCTTGCCTTCACTCAGACAGAGCGCGCGTTCTCGCTCAGCTCGCTCCACCTCTAGACGTGAACGCGCGCTCACTCCACACTGCAGAAAGGTTAGTTTAGCTCTGAGAATATCTAGTGAATGTACAGTGGACGTTTGGGCAGAAATAACTGCTGCAGCTCCTCCAGACCAACAGAGGTTTCCCGTGTCTTGTGAAGTGACTGGGCTCTGCAGAGAGTTACTTTATCGTCTCGTTACCGACCGGGTGCCGGTGTCTCCCTGCTCTCTCCGGCTGCGGCTCCTCCCTACATGGACCGCTGCAAACTACGATTAGAAATGTATTTGTGATACGTCAAAAACAAACGTTTCACTGGGAGAAAATACTTTTCCCTTGAAACGTAATTGTTTCGTTGTATGGGAGCGTAATTCTTAGGAGACCAGGCTGAATATTCTCTCTCCTTTTAGCTCTGTCTGTGGTCTCCACCACCTCCTGAGAGAAATATGTGTCTCTTTACTTGCTAAATGCTCCACTATGTTCGCCAGCTAGGTGTTAACTTTGTCATTTGGTCGCTGCAGGAGTGAACCACAACATTTAAGTTATGAGCTGCAAAATAAAATGAGCTGAAAGACGCTAAAAGACCTCCGTAAGTCTGAGTATAACTGCAGAGTCGAGTGATTATTTTCTGAGGGTTTGTCATGATTCCCTTTCACATACACATAATCATTTCAACCATTGTTAATATAAAAATATGGATTAGAGCAGCTTTGAAATATCTGCCTCCAGTTACTCTGGGAGACTTTACTGTCAACAGCTTTTGTGGTGACTATTTCTTCTGTAGTTTAACTCAACACATAACTCTCCCTAAAACCACTAATTGTTGTTTTCACTTTTCTCTTTCCATACAAGTTAAACTAAAGAGATAAAACGTGTTAATCAGTCAGCTTTAGAGGAGTTGAAAGGTTTTCATTTTGGACGGAGCCAAGCTCGCTTTAGGACTTTATGTTAAGAGAAAGAGTTTATCGATGGAAAGAAATTTCCAAAACTGTTGAACTATTCCTTCAAGCATGAATGGACCTGTCTCTAGTGCAGCTTTAAGGGTAATGAAGCAGGCATGTAGATCAAAAACAACACTGACCTCAATCCATGCTGTTATGGTATTATCCTCCGCTGTCCAAAGGGCCTCTTACTGGAGGACAGTGTATATGTGCGTGGGGTCAGGGTCGGGGGGCGCCAACATACAAGTTACCGTGGTGATTAAGCTCCTCTTTCAAACTTCACCTGAAGGTGGGTCTTCTCTTTGAAACAGAGAATCCGGGCTCGTGTCAAACCACCGCAAGGGTCTCAGCGCTCGCTCAAAAACCCACCGATGACAGTAGCTGTTGGGAGATGAGAAGAGGACATCAACCTGAGACCCGGCTCTCCCATGGGAACCTGTGGAAGCTCCTCGTGGCCCCTCTAAAACTCTCCCATCATGCTCCCCGAGCTTCCCAGAGAGCGCTTTGATGTCCTGGGATCTGCAGCCGAGGACATGTAGGCCTGTCAGCCTGCAGCTTGGAAAGTTACCCAACACATGGAGAAAGACAGACTTGATGTCCATATCTATGTATAATGTACTTTTAAACAGATAGATGCAGAGATGACGTAGAAACAGTGATGGAGACAGATAGACAGACAGTGGGAGACTATCAAAGGGTTCACCGGTCTGACCTGTAACATGGTTGAGATGGAGGGACAAGGACGCTGTTTGTTCTTTAATCTGCTTTCTCATACCGAGTTACTGCGGCCCTCGTGGGAATCAGCTTCAGCCTGTCACAGCCGGACTGTGGGATCTAACACGACTCAATCCCAGAGCTGCGAACACAGAAGGGAATATCAGCTTCTAGGGAGTGGCGGACTCGGGTTGTCTAGGGGGCAGGGGCCAAAAGATAAAACGGGCACCAGCATGCATGTAGGGTTGCTTATATGGCACTGCATCGTGTTTTCTAAATTTTAAGGGCATCCTAGATGGCACTTTATCACGTTTTCTCTCCTGGAAGAGCACCCTAGAGGGCACTTTATCACGTTTTCTCTACTAGAAGGGCACCCTAGAGGGCACTTAATCACATTTTCTCCACTGGAAGGGCACCCTACATGGCACTTTATCATGTTTTATCTACCATAGGAGCATCAAAGAGGGCACTTTTGCTGCAGTTTGTTCGGACATGGTGGCACCAAGGGGGGCAGTCAGTCCCCCCTGAGTCCTGGGTGCTTCTAGGTATAAGTTCTCATTTCAGTGCACCCTTTAGGACACACTGTGAATACTAAATGATCACACATCAGTCCTGTGTTGTCTTGTTTATGGAGATGCACCATCTTCCTCCATCACTACCGAAACACTCTCATGTGAATGGTCCAGTTCACCTCTAAAAGCAAGTTTCCAGTTTCTTATGAATTGATTTTATTGAGAAAACAACATGATAAGAAATACAAAATGTTGACATCTGTTTTGGTAATAACGGACGTGGATTGGTCTGCCTTAAAAGCTCTACAGCTAACAACCTGCCACTACCAGCCAAATGAATATTAAAAGGACATTTCACAATAACATAAGTGCTTTTAAAGCTGAGAAAACCCAAGGTTCCATTAGGAAATGTCACCAAATAAAAAGTGCGCTTGGTTGTTGGTGTGCTTTGTTGCACTGTGCGTCTCTATCTGATGAATCTCTTCCGTCCTCTAGTGGTAGTAAACTGCTATTGAAGGAGCAGCAGTGGACATGTTGGCAGACCCATCACATGTGCTTTGGGTGGTTCTGCAGGCAGGTGATGAACTCTTTCACCTCTTTCCTCGAAGCAGATCAGGTAGACTGCAGAGAACAATGGAAATTTGTATTGTATTGTTGGCAGATGTTCATTTTTGATAGGTCCTCACTCCTGTTTCTCAAACTGTTCTTGATCAAAGCTATGAAGGATGACAAGGCTTGTCTTGGCTTGTGATCCAATCAAGTGCTAGTAAATGTCTGGAGAAAAAAAGGTGATAATATAACTTTACGTCTGTCAGAACGACAGAGAAGAGAAAGCACAAAGAAAAGGGGATATTAGGGTGATCAAACCTTAGTGATGCTGCACGTGTGGGTCACTTTTTGTACCATTTGAGTGGTTTCCCTAAGTGAAAAGTTACCCAATGAACCGCCCTTCCTCTCCTTCTGTTGGTATAGAGACGAAGAAGAGCTTGACAGGCCACTCAGTAGCCTCGACCACTCAACACACGACGATACAGGACTGATGACGAAACCAAACGTCTTTGCCATGATATAGAAACTGTGCTTTTGGGTTCACATAGCCAACTAATAAAACTGAATGCTTCTGAATTTTTCTTCTCACACGTGTCTTCAGGCACATCAAATAACAGAGAGGTTCTGAATGCTTTCCATGCACCGCAGTACAAACCCAATAATGCCTCCTGTCATGTCTGGAATCACACGTTTCTATTCTAGACCTTTTTCTTTTTAAAGTGGCAGTAGGACGCATATGTTTGGCATCATTGGGCAAAAATTCCATAATAACCTTTCAGCATATTGTAATTCAAGTGTTCTCAGAGAAAACTAGACTTCTGCACCTCCTCATGGCTCTGTTATCAGGCTTTAAGAAAGTCTAGCCGGTGACGGGAGACTTTGACCAATCACAGGTCATTTCATTGAAAGAGCGTTCCTATTGGCTGTGCTCCGGTCATGTGACCAGAACTTGGCGTTCCTTCACCAGATATCACAATGGCGGCAACGTCACAAACTTTCTTATTTTACAGCTAAACCGTGCACTACAAGATGATTCCGAGAACATTTGAGGAGAGTATTAGGCATTAACGTAACAGAATATTGATTCATATTTGATCAGCGCTGCCCAGTTTGACCGTTTGGTCGGAGTTCACGAGTGATTGACAGCTGGCTCTCATACACGGCAGATGGACAGCAGACAGATCAGCTCTGACTGCTTGTTTTCCTCCGGTCTGTGAAATCTTGCAGATGCCGTTAGGAGCACCAGAGGACACTGGAGGCACATGATTTTTTTCCTGTTTCATGTACTACTGTCACGATATAGCGACCGTTTTATAAAAATAACCTTTTTTTAATCATATTTGCTCCTACTTCAGCGTTAGTTAAGGTTGAACACATGGTTAGAGCTGAGTCTTGGCTGTGTATTAGACGTTTTTCCCGCTATTTCTCCTCAAATTATCCGGCAAATTTGATCCAACTAAATTACATTTTGCACATAAAACAACTGGGCTGTCTAGATAAAAAACAATGTTTGGTACAAAATCGGAACTATTGGGCTGTAATGCTTAAAAAATCGATGCGGAAACAGGAAATTAGTTGCAAAAACTACATGCGAATTTGGACCTTCAGCTTCCACAGATGGTATTCTACTGACTCTGTACCGCAGCGCATGCACACACACACACACACACACACACACAATTTGCCAAAGGTTCAAGAAAACAAGATGAATGAATAAATGACTGAAACTCATGTTTGTTTTCCCAATCCCTTTATTATATTTTTTGGGGTTTTATTTTGCTTAGTAATAGTAATAGTAATAGTAGTAGTAATAATAACACAATAATGGTACAACAGCATGCCTCAGTGTAATAACAGCCTCAATTCTAACTGACAATCTTCATTTGTAGTAACTTCAATCTGATAATCACCATTTCAATGTTTCACATCAGTATTTTCCTTCTGCTGGATCTCAAAACCTTCTTGCTGCGAAGCTTCTTTCAGCTGAGCCTGATCAACGTTTTTAACTTCATGTCACAAGAACACAGAAATTCAGTTTCTGCGTTCACTAGGTAGCATTTAGGCTCAAAGTAGTCAGTTAACCTTATGTTAAAGAATAAATGATATATATTTTAAAAGAACCCACAGCCCTAGGAAGTAATGCATTCAGTAAATAAAACCCTGAACCCTTCTTTGATTCTTCATTGCACACTTCACTTCTATTAATTCACCGAAATAAAATTTGCATGAACCATTGGATTGAATCAACACCCCACAGGTTCTGCAGGAATAATATATGCCATCATCTCAGGTGGATCAAATGAAGATGATATCTGCCAGCATTGCTTCACAGCAACGATAACGTCAAACATTCTTTCAAAAGCAGCGAGATTTCAGGCTCCTTGTCGGGACGAAGCTTAAATCAGGAATCACCTGAGAAAACAAAACTGTGATGAGTCATTTATACTTTAGATTAAATCATCTAATATCTAAGAGTCAGATTGCCATTAACTTTCCTGATCACATTCCTGCTACTGAGATGATATGAACCCTTTTGGTTTTAATGACCCCATGACCTTTAGTCTAGCGCCACCCACAGGACAAACTTTACGTTCTGACTTAAACAAGTAATTCATTCATTAAAAACAAATTAAATTCATACATACCATGTAATCAATCTAAAGGGGAGCTTTCTCTACCTAATTACTCCAGGCCATAGTGATGAGGGCTGGGTTTCCATCTGCATATTTAGACCTGTAAGATCTGCGCTTCCTGACAGCACCTCCGCCGCAGGACTGTAACACAGAGAGGATGGTTAGACTTCAGACAGCCGGCTTTACGAAGGTCAACACTTTGTGAATATTTAGTTATATAAATTAATTATATAGTATACATTTTTTACAGGTATAATTCTTTCTTATAATCGAAGATACAGAAACTTATTTCTGAATCATCTTTTTAAACAAGTTGATTGAATTTAGAGGCTGGGTGAAATACTCTTAATGCACTGCAAAATACACGTTTTAGTTTTTTGCAGGTTAAACTGTGCAACACTTTATGAAGTACTCAGCTCCACCTCAGCCAACTATGCTGCTCACATATTAAAGCATCAGTGCTAATAATCCTTTACTATATATATCACCATGAAAGGAACCATATAGCATACTGTAATGAGTACTTTTCTTTTGCTACTTTAAGTTTCACATTGTTGTATTACTACTGTTATTGAAGTAAAGCAGTATTTGCTGCAGCCCTGCTTACCGGAGCACAGGATTGACCCTGTGTGGGGCACAGCTCCACCTGGCAGTGCAGATAGAGGTCACTAGTTTCCCCAGAGAACTGGAACACGTTGAAAGAGAAGACGTTGGACGTTCCCTGTCCGTTTCCCTCCATGGTCACCGTCTGGTCAGCGGGGTTCGGGCATCTGCTCAGAAACAGGAAACAGACATGATGACATCAGTTACATCATCAGTTGATTCTTACAGCCGCTGACAAAGTCTCAGAGGTTTTTCTCACCCTTTAATGACGAGGTCGTATCGCAGACTACTATTAGGTGACGGCTGGCTGGTTGCCCAGCAGGAGTCGGTCACTATGGCAGCCATGTTGCCGTCCAGCCCCTCCGTCTTCAGCTCCAGCCAGATCTTCTGGTTCAGCTGGATCTCGGTGCTCGGCCCGACAAGCTGCATGCGGCCGGGGTCGGTGTAGGCGTTCATCATCAGAGTGTAATTCCAAACTCCAGATACAATCTTCTGCACCACAGAGCTGGAGAGGAAACACACACAAACACACACACTCTTCAGCTGTCTTGAACTTTAACTCCAACAAGCTGCTGCACATTGACAGCCAGGTGAAGTTCACCCGGCCTCCACACACCTGTCTTTGATCCTGAAGGACACACTCTTGATTTCTGGCTTTGTGTAGAAGCAGGAAAAGTCGATCTTTACTTGGTCGTTGCGGGTGATGACGCTGTTCATGGAGCCGTTCATGGAGCTGTTCCTCGTCACGATGCTGTTCTTGTACATGATTTGGCTGTTGTTTGTCTAGATTGAGACAGGAACACAGACGTTTGTTCAGGTGAAGAAAACCCAAAGAGTTCATGTAATCACAGCAGATTATTTTCATATTCACCTGTGACATTTACAAACAGAGAACAAAGTGCTTTCACAGCCCTTGTTGGGGTTTAGAGTCCATCTCTTTACCATCCAGTTCATAAATCACATCTATATTTCTATCATAAATAAAGAAAACTAGTGGAAAATGTCCTTCCAGTATTTAGCCAAAGTTAAACAAGGTGAGCCAATGTGCCCATCAATCACAGAGAGGCAGCATCGGTGGAGAAACCTGTTCAGCTCTTTTGTGTGCTGGATGTATAAATAGGCAACCGTCTGCTGCCTCCAAGTGGCAAACAAATCACTTAATGCAGCTTTAAAATGGACCTCGTCACTCTCTGTGGAGTCACTCACATGCCACAAGGAAGCCTAACGTGTCCTGAAAATAACAATATATGGCATGCCTGGCTGAGACTTGTTACTTTGAGTCTACAGGGAAGTGATGAGCAAAGACAGCATGTTGTTTTGTGCTTGTTGAGAGCAAAAAACTAGAGCAGGGTACCCACCGTAACCTCCGTCCCACAGATGTTGCTGCTGTTGTAGCTGAAAGTCACCATGTGGGTCTGGTCGTCCATGTGACCTTTGCAGTTGGGGTCATTGAGTTGTAAGACGGAGTAGTCGATGGCTTTGTCCTCCATCAGACATCCAGCCAGAGTAATAGTGGCAGAGCTCTGCGTGCAGACTGTCGGCTCACCTGAACACCCAAAAATATCACCACATCAATATGGATTCATCTGAAACTGAGCTATTCAATAAATAACAGCTAGTTTGATGTTATCTTTTTAATAAAATTGATTTTATTCTGAGCTGTTAAGGAGGCAGAAATACGTCCAGTTTTTAATTCAACGCTAAAAAAAAATCAGTTTTTCTGCTTCAGTGACATTAGACTGAAGAGGCACGACAGCCTCTGCACCAAACCACACAATCCAAACAGCTGTGTGCCTCTGCCAGATGCCAGATGTGAACATCACAACCTTCATCACACAGTTGTTGCACTGTACCTAAAGTGTTTCTTGCTTTGTACTTGGAGGCAAACAGGGCCCGACAGAAGCAGCGAGTTCCACCGGGCTTCTCTCCGCAGAACTCATGATCGCTGCAGTACTGGTCCTGACAGGCCTTAGGGTCAGGAGCTACACACACACACACACACACTCATGAGCTTCACTTCCAAATGAACGATGAATGACATGACAATAACATGTTAAAGTTTTGTGATGAATATATTTTATATAACAGCTCTCTATAGAGCAGACGTCATGACACTGAATAAAAACTACTACTAATAAAACAACTACATAATACTAGATTAAATAAATAAATGTGTCTCGCCCCATCTCATCGTATGAAACATAACAAGTGAAAGTGAATGAGGATCTTACGGCAGCCGGCCGTTGACCTCCAGTCCTCCAGTATGCCGACTCCTCTCAGGCTGCAGGCCTTGGCGTAAGCCTCCAAAAACTGGCAGTTGAGACCGTCCACCGACGGGTAATTGCACAAAGTGTTGGTGCAGGCGGTTATGTACGGCTCTGGGTCAATGCTGTCGTGACAAGCAGCGAAGGGTGCCTGCCTCGTGAGATTACAGCTGTTCCAGCCATGCAGAGAGGAAGAGTGAGAGTCAATTACCAGTTTTGTGAACAGTATTATGTGTGTTTAGCTTCCAGAATCATCCCTGCTCATATGACCGTGTCGTGGCACCATAGAAATGTATGATGAAGAAGACTCGTTCCTGTTTGAAGGATGAAAGGAGTGGTTAGAGTTTTGATGGGTCAGTTCTTACTGTTCAGTTGAGCGGTTGCAGTCGATCGTACTGTTGACGGTGTCGTTGTGCTGAATCTCACAGCTAGGGGGTGACAAACAGCACAGATCATTACTCTTGAAACCTCTACAACATTAATAAACAGGTAATATCAGTCAGTGCATTACATTAAGAATAAGTCGTACCCAACAGCACTGTAAGAGCTCTTCTCTCTAGGCAGGGTGGTGGTGATGTTGGGATTAATGGGGTTGCCACACAAGCCCCCTATAGGTTCAACAGGTCCTGGTTGATGTCACAATTAAAGACAAATCAATGAACTTTCAAGCTAATAAGCACAGCTGTCATTCTGAAACTCAAACACTAATTTATGTAAATATGAAATATTTAGTCCAGATAGGATTTAGTTTTCTGTACCGGACACATGTGCGGTGTTGCCATCAAAGAAGACTGTCATGTTGGAGAAAGGCAGCTTGGCAGTAACTCCAGTGTGGTCCTTGGAGAGCTCCACACCGTGAAACAGCTGAGCCGTGGCGTTGAGCATCAGAGCTTTGTTATCAACCTACATCACAGCAGATAGGCAAAGTGAAGGAAACACTGGCTTAAACATCACAAATACACACATACATGTGCTTTGCATGGGCACTTGTGCACTTTGTACGTCTACCCCACTACATCTCAGAGAGTGTCTTAACTTTAAATACATCCACACAAAGTAACGGTCATCAGTGACTGATCAAACAAGCCCATAAATACACTGTTACTTGCTCTTAGATGGATTGTGGTAGCTTACCCGAACTCTTCCACCTTGTTCCAGATACATTCTTACACGTGGCCCTCGCAGCGAGATTATCAAGTGGTCCAAAAATGACACATCTTTACGGCGTTGCTCCCGGAAACCCGCCGTGAGGGAGAAACTTGAATTAGACATCATCAGACTGTACTCACACCGATCCTGGACAGAGTGGACTCTGTCGTGGAAATCAATGACGGTGGAGCCAGTCACAGTGCACACGAAAATGGGTACACACCTGATGGAGATGGAAAGGGACAGATATTTAGTGTCTTTATTTTTGAAAGCAAAACCCAAAGACCACGAAGACAGAAAGATATTGAAGACATTGTTTCCAGTTAATACACATTTGAGGAAAATTAATCCTAACTTGAAATTTAAAGGGATACTCCACCAATCTGACTCATAAAGGTCAGTTTACTGGTAACTCAGCCTGTGAAAACACTTGTATCATCTGTAATAATATCTCTCTAATCACTCTAAGATAATAAATGAGTCTAGAATAAGAAATATCTTGAGTTAGGCTATTGGGTTGCATTATGGGAAATGTAGGATCCCGTGTTTTTAAGCTTGACTCTACTTGGGTCTGTCAGGATATCTCAGCCTCCGCTGCTTCCATCTTGACCATTTCTTTATCTGTCCTGTGCAAGTCTCCTACTTTAAGGAGGAACAATACTACAATACTGCTGGAGCACCTCTCTGATGACTTCAGTATGTCTAAAGTGTGAAAATAATAATAATAATAATATAATAATAATAATAATAATAATAATAATAATAATAATAATAATAATAATAATAATATAATAATAATAATAATAATAATAATAATATAATAATAATAATAATAATAATAATAATAATAATAATAATAATAATAATATAATAATAATAATAATAATAATAATAATAATAATAATCATATTAGCGGTGTAAAAGATCTGGTTCTGCTGCATCGATTTGGATCTTTTTTTAAACAGTCCATCGTGACTCTGACAATGTTAAAAAAAAAAAAACTAATTTGGTTGATTATTAGAAATAGAAATAGATTCATCAATGATGAAAGTAATCGTTAGTTGCAGCTCTAATCCGAATAATATCATAATTTTCTCATCAAGTCTTTGTTTTGTGACGTTTGTCTGAATACAAGTCGCTTTCAGTCCACATGGTGCACTTCATTTAAATCAGTCAGTCAAACCTTTATTCAAACTTTGTTCCAAATATAAAGCAAACATATTTACGTGTTGTTGCCCTGGCAAACCTCCTTGGGTCCACATGTACTGACAGTTCTGACGGCTGCATACGCATCACAGATGACTTTGGAGCAGGGTTCTGGGCTCGTCTTAATATCTGAACCGGCTGCGAAAGCAACATCTGGGAGGTGATAGGAGGGTTATGAAATTAGTTTAATATTAAACTTCAACAGAATTTAAGAGAAGGAAGTATAACAGCAAATACGAAATATCACATTTTTGTTCAGAGGATCCCTGAAGAGTCTCAGTCCCTTCTTTGGGAATCACCAGATTTGCATACCTGATACTCTGCATCCACTTACATCCAAGTAAGGGGTAGAAGCTAGATCAGACATTGTGAAAGACCATTTAATCATTTGTGTGCCGTTGACCGTTGCAGTCATGTTCTAGAAAAGGATTAGACAAACATCAAGGTTAATACTGTAATACTGAGTGAACAGTTTAGACTTGAATCCCCCTTTTTACATATTTTCCTCCACTTTTAGGCCAGTGGGACGGTGAGAGCAGTGGTGGCCTAAGCTTCAGATGACCAGACTGGCAGGATGAATCTGAGTGAGGAGGCAAAGTTGCCCCTCCAGAATTATTAAAGATAATTATTTCTAATCAACGTCTTTGGCCACTTGAGGGCAAAAAGAGCCCCCAAACAAACAGCCCCCCTGGTCATGTGAGCCCAATATTCACTCTCCCTTTAGCTCTGGTTGGTCTCCACCAGCTCCTTGTTAGCTGCTAAACGTTACACTTTCTTCATGCGGTTTGGTGCTGCAGGTCGTGCACAGGGAGGTTATCACAGCTTGTTTGCTGAGGACAGCTGCCAGAGTTAGTGATAACTCTCTGTGGATTTACACTACCTGAAATTGTGGGACTGTGTGTAAAAAGAAGCATAATTCCTACACTGTTCATCTAATGTGGATGTAAATACCCTAAAAATAAAAGCTGAAGCACTTTGATGTCGTAGTCACTGTTCATTTAAATCAGTGTGTGGAAGTACAGAGCAAATACTACAGACATGTGTCACTGCATTATTGGTATATCACTGCATTGTATATTATCAATGAGTGACTGTTTCTATGTGCTAGTCATCCCTGATGATGTCCCTCTTAGTAGATCTCATATATTACAATTAGATTCAAGTCACAGATCATTTTCCAAATATACCCAGCAACATTTGAAAAACCCAGAAGGTCATATGGAAAATGTTTCCAGAATCCACTGCACAACAGAAAAGACTTTGAAACCCATTTCACAGGTTGCTACGTAGCCAAAAGTGACACGTTGCTATCAAAATATTAACACATTTACACAGAAGCATAACATTTTTAGGTTTGTACAAATAGAGCACAGAGATGCGTAAATTGTCGAGATGGTTGTTGAGTCTTTGAGGCTTCCTGTTAAACGACCTTCTGGCTCACAGACTCAACTGTAAAGGTCAAATACTGAGGAACAACTGGCTCTACTCTCAGGGACCAGATGCTATGAACTTTGCAGTGGTTAACTTCTGAAATCACAGCCTGAGGTCAGGATCAAGTTCACTTGTCATAAAGCAGATTGGTTTGAGGACATACGTCGCCATAGTAACAGACTCAGGGTCATCTCTGGGACCGAAGATATATCTATACTTACAAAACCACCGGTGTTGTTCCAACCAGCGTCAGATATAGACACAGCTCCTTGATTCACAAGGTTGTAGTATTTCAAGTACATCTGAAAGCATAAACAGAAGAGAGACAGAAAACATTAGGGAATGGTTTCCAACATATTTTAGAAATTAACTTAGTTAACAAAGTTCCCTTTGCCACACAATGTCTTTCAAATGTTCATGTTGTACAAAAGGCTGAACAGACAATCAGTGTAAAAACATGGAACTGATGATTACTCACCACCGGACTACCAGATTGGGTTAATGTCAGCTCAACTGTACACACTGACTCAACGCCCTTGATGTTTGGGAGTACTGTGATGGAGTTTGAGCTCAAGACATTCACCACATTCGCACCGTCCATTGTTGTTCCCTGTGGTAACTGCAGACAGTCTTGTGCGGTTTCATTTTGGTCATTTTTAAAACACATTAAAAGACCTGCACTGAAGGTCACCTGTGAAACCAGAGAGACACCATTGATGAAGTATTAATATTAATCTTTTCAAGACTTTGACTCAACAGCAGCATAGTTTCATCTCATTAAACATTTAGTTAGTTACATTTATTGCTCCGTGTTTAACTCTAAGTGTTTTTTAATTACTCAAAAATTTTACTCACATCTATGTATGTGTAATTGCGTCCATAAAAGTTGATGGGACACGAGCTGATGTCGGTCGTTTCAGACAGATTGAGGTCGACCTGGCTGGCAGCAACTACAGCGTGAATGTGAAGCAAAACAAACATCATACATCAATCCATCACGACCAACTTTACACTGTTTATTCCCAATTCACACCTCGGATTTAAAATAACATTCATCATCGTCATGAATTCTGGGTGTAAAAGATTAAATGAATGAATAAAATAAATATTTGGTAACACTTCATTTTACAGGTCCGCAACTTTCATGGTAATTAGGTGATAATTAGCAAGTAACCTATTTGAAATTTATTTGGAATTACTGCCAAATATTTACCTCAAAATATATATATAATATATAATATAAACATTATTTAATAATTAATACATCTCCAGGAAAAGGATACAAAGTTAATTGATGTGCTTTATTTCCATGTCTGCTGATAAATAGATAATAATTAGCAAATAAATTCTTTTAAATTTCTTTAAAAAACTCCCTGAATCATTACGTTAGCTACCAGGTTACATTAGTGTCCCACAATGGTGAGATTTGTTCCTGATCAGAAGTATATTCTATTAGTTTTCCACCTCCGATGAAAAGCAGCTGCAGCCTAAGGGCCCTATTTTAACCATTAGATGCTATCTTAGCATAGAATTATTAAATAATATTTATGATAAAGTAATTTTCGATCAATTTTGAGGTAAATATTGGGGTAATTTAGCAGTAATTCCAATGAGATGTCAAATAGGTTACTTGCTAATTATCACCTAATTACCATGAAATTCGCAGACCTGTAACATGAAGTGTTACCAAATATTTTCCTTCAGTGTGAATTACTAATTACTAGAGCTGCTTTCAGTCTAACACAATTTTATTCATAAATGTAAGTAGTTAAAGGTTAAGCCCCTCATGAACAAGTGGAGGAATGAACTGAATCTATGACAGTAAATTGTCTCAACTTGACTTACTTACGTTGATTAAAAGGTACCCTCATTCATTTGTATTGATTTCATGGACGAGCACATGTTTTAAAAGTGTATCATTCATGAAATGTTTCTATTGGAATGTATGCAAAGAGGATTTTACTTTGAAACTGATTTCATCAAATACCTTTAAAATCAAGGTTGTATACTTAAGCACTGAAAACATTTCAATGGCTGCTTACCTGCCAGCAGGAGGAGCAGTGCAGCGGGCTTCATGATGGAGCCCCGAGCTGGGAAAGATACAGTTCACATAGTAAGAGACTGCAACACACTTCATTTAATCCCTTCAACAACACTAAACTCCATTCATATACAGTATAAGGGATAGTGCTCATCAAACCTTTCTTGCATGCTGCATGGGGTTATTAAAATGTTACTTACTGTATCTAAAATCCATTAAATGGACCCTGACTGATAATGAAGACTTTTTGCGTCTGAGTGCGTCAAACTTAAAGGTAATGAGGAAACTGAAAAGTGGTTGATGTTATGAGGAACTTCAGTTTCACCATAAAATATAACAAGAATATTTTACAACATGAAAGCTTTTTAAACGCAGCACAAAGGTGGACTTTATTCCAGTGTTCGAACTAAAAGACTCAACAACATTTGGTGCAGAATAAGGAATTAAAAGATCAGAAATACTTTGAGAGTAACCAAAAGAATCTCAGAATGAATATTTCCAAATCATTTTAATAAGCAGTGCAGTATTTTTTTTTTTTCCTGAAGTCACTTTAGACTCAAAATGAATTTTCTTGTCGATACACAGAGTTACCATGATGCATGTTGATAGAAGCAGAATGATTTTAAAGACCAGCGATCATCCTGTTGGTGCTTAAGCGTCGCCTACCTGAAGCCAGGCAGAGAGAGGAAGAGTGTGCAGCTTGTCTTACCGTCTGGAGGTCGGGTGGAGCAGCAGGGAGATGAAGCTCTGTAGATGGAGGTCGATGATGAACCACTCTGGGACGTTTCTGCTCTCGGGCAGATGTGTCTGCTGTGTGTCTCTCTCTGTCTCTTTTTATACTGTTCCTTATCATTACGCCCCTTACATTCTCAAAAACTCCCCAAACTGGCTTTTTGTGATCTTTAGCAATCCGTTGTGTAACTTGCTTGTCTTAGTAATTATTCACAAAAGAATGCAGCAGCTCATAAAGTAAGAGCATTTCACAACCTGTGAGAAGCCCTGAGGAAAATATGTCCCTATGTGACCAACCTAAACATTTTTCTACCAAATCTCTGAAGGATGTTGATGTTTTTTTTATGGTAAATGTGTTTCAGCATGAACACATATTCTTAATACTGACACAGAAGGTTATACATTGTTCACATATAGGCAGAGATAATATGCTGTTGCTTCGCGACCCAGGTCGAGAGGTGGGTTGGACCAGGGTCAATTTCAATGTGACTGGCACAACACCAGAGTCATTAACAACTTGAGAGGGAAAAATTATGTCAGTGGTTGCAAATGGGTGCCACAGGATGCCACAGTGTTGCCTCTAGGTGCCGAGGAGTGCCACATTGTTGCCACAATGTGCCGAAGGGTGCCACGCTGTTGCCACTAGGTGCCACAGGGTACCATAGTGTTGCCACTAGGTGAGACAGGGTGCCACAGTGTTGCCGCTAGGTGCCGAGGAGCGCCACATTGTTGCCACTGGTTGCGACAGGGTGCCACAATGTTGCCACTAGGTGCAACAGGGTGCCACAGTGTTGCCACTAGGTGCCGAGGAGTGCCACATTGTTGCCACTGGTTGTGACATGGTGTCACAGTGTTGCCACTAGGTGCCACAGGGTGCCACAGTGTTGCCCCAAGGTGCCACAGTGTTGCCCCAAAGTGCCACAGGGTGCCACAGTGTTGCCACTAGGTGCCACAGGGTGCCACAAAGTTGCCACTAGGTGCCACAGGGTGTCACAGTGTTGCCACTAGGTGCCACAGGGTGCCACAAGGTTGCCACTAGGTGCCACTAGGTGCCACAAGGTTGCCACTAGGTAACACAGGGTGTCACAGTGTTGCCACTAGGTGTCACAAGGTTGCCACTGGGTGCCACAGGGTGTTGCAGTGTTGCCACAGGGTGTTGCAGTGTTGCCACAGGGTGCCGCAGTGTTGCCACAGGGTGCCGCAGTGTTGCCACTAAGTGCCACAGTGTTGCCACTAAGTGCCACTAAGTGCCACAGTGTTGCCACTATGTGCCACAGGGTGCCACAGGGTGCCACAGGGTGCCACAGGGTGCCACAGGGTGCCACAGGGTGCCACAGTCTTGCCACAGGGTGTCACAGTCTTGCCACTAGGTGCCACAGGGTGCCACAGTGTTGCCACAGGGTGCCACAGTGTTGACACTAGGTGCCACAGGGTGCCATAGTGTTGCCACTAGGTGCCACAGTCTTGCCACTAGGTGTCACAGTGTTGCCACTAGGTGCCACAGGGTGCCACAGTGTTGCCACTAGGTGCCACAGTGTTGCCACTAGGTGCCACAGGGTGTCACAGGGTGTCACAGGGTGTCACAGTGTTGCAACATAAACATAAACATACAAGAGCACATAAGCACAGATAACTTAGTAAAGCAAAAACATAACCACTACTCCCGATCGTGACAGCATGTTATATCAGCTAATTGTCTGTGTTATTTATTGGTTATGATGCTTTAGTGAATGATTCACACTTTATTCTGAGCTCCTTTATAAATGAACAGAGCATCACTGTACATTTAGCTCTTTTTTAACTGACGGGACATTTTTATTAGTTTCTGGTTCTTTTAATTTCAGATTTTTAATTGGTGAGTTTGTAGAAATCCATTTCAGTTGAACAGGTTCCCCTGTGTGATCAGTCCCCTCTTTCATCTCTGTCTTGCTTGCATTCTTAAATCTTTCCTTGACGTTCACATGTCAATGAAGAATCTTTCAAAATGATCTTTTCTTCATAATGACATGGCCTTTCTATCCTGAGGGGGTAGCAGGTGCACTTATCTGCATTCTCATACCAAAGATACCTTCGTTATATGCAAAGCAGGTGTTTGCTTTTAGAACATTCTTTTATTTGTGACTTTTTTTTAATGGATTTTCTACCTCAAAGGATTAGAGAAAAGGGTCAATTACAAAAGCCACTAACAATAATGATAAAAAAAAATAACGTGAGGCTGGACCAGTGGTCTCCTCTCACTCCGTCGAACAGGGTCTTCAAAGCAGACTTAAACTTGTATTCTTTCTAATAGCCAGCAGGGGGCGACTCCTCTGGTTGCTGAAAGAAGTCTGATTGTATAGAAGTCGATGAGAAAATGAGCCTACCTCTCACATGATTTATTACCTCACCAAACATTGGTAAACATCACAGTGTTGCCACTAGGTGCCACAGCATTGCCACTAGGTGCCACTAGGTGCCACAGGGTGTCACAGGGTGCCACAGGGTGTCACAGGGTGACATAGTGTTGCCAGAGTGTTGCCACTAGGTGCCACAGTGTGCCACAGTGTTGCCACAGGGTTGCGACTAGGTGCCACAGGGTGCCACAGGGTTGCAACTAGGTGCCACAGGGTGCCACAGTGTTGCCTCTAGGTGCCACAGGGTTGCAACTAGGTGCCACAGGGTGCCACAGTGTTGCCACTAGGTGCCACAGGGTGCCACAGTGTTGCCACAGGGTGCCGCAGTGTTGCCACTAGGTGCCACAGTGTTGCCACTAGGTGCTACAGGGTGCCACAGTGTTGCCACAGGGTGCCACAGTGTTGCCAATAAGTGCCACAGGGTGTCACAGTCTTGCCACTAGGTGCCACAGTGTTGCCACTAGGTGCCACAGTGTTGCCACTAAGTGCCACAGGGTGTCACAGTCTTGCCACTAGGTGCCACAGTGTTGCCACTAGGTGCTACAGTGTTGCCACTAAGTGCCACAGGGTGTCACAGTCTTGCCACTAGGTGCCACAGTGTTGCCACTAGGTGCTACAGGGTGCCACAGTGTTGCCACAGGGTGTCACAGTCTTGCCACTAGGTGCCACAGTGTTGCCACTAGGTGCCACAGGGTGCCACAGTGTTGCCACAGGGTGTCACAGTCTTGCCACTAGGTGCCACTAGGTGCCACAGGGTGCCACAGGGTGCCACAGGGTGTCACAGGGTGTCACAGTCTTGCCACTAAGTGCCACAGGGTGCCACAGGGTGCCACAGGGTGTCACAGGGTGTCACAGTGTTGCAACATAAACATAAACATACAAGAGCACATAAGCACAGATAACTTAGTAAAGCAAAAACATAACCACTACTCCCGATCGTGACAGCATGTTATATCAGCTAATTGTCTGTGTTATTTATTGGTTATGATGCTTTAGTGAATGATTCACACTTTATTCTGAGCTCCTTTATCAATGAACAGAGCATCACTGTACATTTAGCTCTTTTTTAACTGACGGGACATTTTTATTAGTTTCTGGTTCCTTTAATTTCAGATTTTTAATTGGTGAGTTTGTAGAAATCCATTTCAGTTGAACAGGTTCCCCTGTGTGATCAGTCCCCTCTTTCATCTCTGTCTTGCTTGCATTCTTAAATCTTTCCTTGACGTTCACATGTCAATGAAGAATCTTTCAAAATGATCTTTTCTTCATAATGACATGGCCTTTCTATCCTGAGGGGGTAGCAGGTGCACTTATCTGCATTCTCATACCAAAGATACCTTCGTTATATGCAAAGCAGGTGTTTGCTTTTAGAACATTCTTTTATTTGTGACTTTTTTTAATAGATTTTCTACCTCAAAGGATTAGAGAAAAGGGTCAATTACAAAAGCCACTAACAATAATGATAAAAAAAAGAACGTGAGGCTGGACCAGTGGTTTCCTCTCACTCCGTCGAACAGGGTCTTCAAAGTAGACGGTTGTTTTCAGAACATTTTCTATCATTTCTACAATTATATCATTATCCCACAAATGTACAAATGTTTTATTTATAGGACAGGCATGAAAAAGACAAAACAAAGACACAGTTCCACCTTCTAAAGCTAAAGATTAAGCAGTTAATGAATTTAATTACATGAACAAGAATCACACATCTGAGCTCTCCAATGAATTATCAAAGTCAGCGAGTCAGGAAAAGATGAACTCTTTCCAGATTAACTGTTCATGATGGCTGCCTATACCAAACGGCAAATCTGTTTTAAAGAAATCAATGTTTTTAAATCTTGAAAAGCCCTCTCTCATTCCCGATATTTAAGAACTCATAGACTTCCTGGTCATTTCACTGTTGATTCTTTCATCACCTATTCCTGATAAATCTGTCCTAAAAGCATATCAATATGTCATCTGGTCTCCCAAGCGATCTAATGGACATGTGAGCGTCAGAGTTTGGTTGCGTCCCATTCTCCCTACTGGGAATATGGCAATAAACTTGAAACTTGAAACTTGAAACTTGAAACTTGAACTTGAAATGAGGCTGTAGAGACAAACCTGTGTTATTTATTGGTTGAGCAGGTTCCTCAGCATTGTGAACTTTGAGCCTCCGAGAGCTTCAGGTGCTTTTAACCAGTTTGTGACAAATGACAGATTGGCATTAGTGCCGAGTTCCTCGGCCTTGCAACAGGAGGAGTACTTCCCGTATAGTACGGAGGCACAGCGGTGAGTGTAATAAGAGCATGGCAGCTCTTACACATGTGGAATTGTTTGGCACGATGTGAACAATTCCCAAACAATCACCACATCAGTTAAGAGCATAGACTGTATAAAATACAGTCGATATAATTTAAACAGGTGAGTTATATAAAAATTCATCCCCGTTAATCTAGCTAGGAAAGCCATCCATCCTCTGAATGCTCTAGGTCTCTAGTCTGATCCATCCATCCTCTGAATGCTCTAGGTCTCTAGTTTGAAACATCCATCCTCTGAATGCTCTAGGTCTCTAGTTTGAAACATTCATCCTCTGAATGCTCTAGGTCTCTAGTTTGATCCATCCATCCTCTGAATGCTCTAGGTCTCTAGTTTGAAACATCCATCCTCTGAATGCTCTAGGTCTCTAGTTTGAAACATTCATCCTCTGAATGCTCTAGGTCTCTAGTTTGATCCATCCATCCTCTGAATGCTCTAGGTCTCTAGTTTGAAACATCCATCCTCTGAATGCTCTAGGTCTCTAGTCTGATCCATCCATCCTCTGAATGCTCTAGGTCTCTAGTCTGATCCATCCATCCTCTGAATGCTCTAGGTCTCTAGTTTGATCCATCCATCCTCTGAATGCTCTAGGTCTCTAGTTTGATCCATCCATCCTCTGAATGCTCTAGGTCTCTAGTTTGTGGTTGTAAAGTTTCATGAGGCTGTGATTCTCCCAGAGGTCACCACAGGCCGATTTCTCCACCGGATGAACACCCTGGAGTGTGCACTGTGAACACTAAATGATCCCTTGAGACAAAGCATTAAAATTGACATGTACAAAATGACAACGTGTTATTGCTTGCTGATTCTTAAGAGTTTCCAGTTTCTTATGAATTGATTTTATTGCGAAAACAACATAATAAGAAATACAAACGTATGACATTATTTTGGTAATAACAGACGTTGAGTGGTCTGCCTTAAAAGCTCTACAGCTTAACACCTGCTACTACCAGCCAAATGAATATTAAAGGACATTTCACAATAACATAAGTGCTTTTAAAGTTGAGAAAACCCAAGGTTCCATTAGGAAATGTCACCAATAAAAAGTGCGCTTGGTTGTTGGTGTGTTTTGTTGCACTGTGCGTCTCTATCTGATGAATCTCTTCCGCCCTCTAGTGGTAGTAAACTGCTATTGAAGGAGCAGCAGTGGACATGTTGGCAGAAACATCACATGTGCTCTGGGTGGTTCTGCAGACAGGTGATGAACTCTTTCACCTCTTTGCCCTCGAAGCAGATCAGGTAGACTGCAGAGAACAGTGGAAACCTGGAGAAGAAAGCTCAATATTATCGGATGTTTGTTATAGGTTTTCACACATCTGGCTGATTAGACCTCTGCTCAGGGTGGAGCTGGGCACAGCCAATTACTCAACAGTGGAAACACCTGTGTGAGGTGCACAATATAACTGTACTTTAACTGTTCCTCCCACATTATTACATGAGTATGCATTCAAGCTGTGTTTGAGTTGGTCCAGCTTGATTCATGTGGTTTTGTTAGCGCTATAGGTCTTTATATAACAACATTTGACTAGATAACAGTGTTAAACAGTTTTTGTGGACTCACTTGTCGATCATTTCCTTCTTCTGTAGGAGCTTGTAGACCTCAGCGGAGGTCTGCGGGCCCTGCAGCTTCTGCCCGTTGAGCATTTCTGCCTCCAGCTCAGCAATAGACTGGAGAAAAAGACACGCATTAAGAGCTGCAATGTTGTTTTGTTGACATATTCTGTATATTTTCTCATTATATTGTCATATATTCTCATATTGTCGTTTGAGGAGTACACCAAATCAGATAGATAGATAGATAGATACTTAATTGATTGAAGGAAATTTAGGATGTAGTGTGCCAGTAGATGTCCCTATGTTCCCAGGGTCCTCAATGTAAGAGATTAAGCCATCTTCGCAGTTCAAATTGCAAAAAAACGAAGGGAAATGGACGTTTGACATGCAGTTTGAAGGGTAAAAATCCATTCAGCCACTATGGAGGTATCGACGTTTAAAGTCAAGAAAACTGTCTGCAAGTTTGAGGGTGTAGGTTTCAAGGTGGATACAAGCTGTAGGTGGGTGATTTCTACATGTTAAGTCAGAGAAACATACATTGAATATTTGACCTCAGGAAAAAAGCAGTTGCTGAGATTATAAAATCCTTTGAAAGGCCTCCTTTATGTGTCATATTATGAGGATATTGAGCTGGGAAACATGGGACCCTGGGGACGTAGATACGCTCTCGCTCCAGGGATAAATATTGTGAACAATTGCTGTAACTATTTAAGGCAAGACACCCCAGGAAAAAACATTATTTTTCATGCACTGATCAAGTTTGAGATGTCTTCTTTCAGACTATTGGAAAGAAAAATATCCAAAATACACATTTAGGTGTTTATTTTACTACTTTGTCTATTTGTGTCTGTAGATTTCTCCTAAATTCACCAAAAGTTAGCATAAATTAAAGCCTATTTTGCATATTTTGAACCTGGCTTTATCCAGTGTTCATATTTCTGTTCTGGAAATGTATGAAAATTAGTGCATAATTCATTAGATAATGCCTCATTTGCATATTTAAACATAACATTTCAGAAAACATGTAATACAATAATAATATTGTCTTAATGTAAGTAATCAACTGGGATGTCTCTGAAATAGTTAAAAAGTAGAGGTGGTGATGATGTTTCTGAAGGTCATGTTATGGGACTCACCTTGGATGTTCGGACAAAAGCCTCGGCCACTTTGCGGTTTCGCCCCCCGTAGCAGGTGGTGATGAGGTCGGCCACGCCGCAGCTTTCCAGGAACGTGTCGGAGCTCACCAGGCCTTGGCAGAACAACTTGGCGAAGGCGACCATTTCCATCAGACCCAGTCTGATCACCGCCGCCTTGGTGTTGTCGCCAAAACCGAGTCCGTCGCAGAACCCAGCACCTACTGCCACGATATTCTGCCATGCAACATTTTGCTTTTGATTAATACATTGAGAGATGATTCAACAGTTGGAACCTCTTGTATTAATACTAGGGCTGTCAAAGTCAATGTGATAGGTTGTAGCAGGCTTACCTTTAAAGCTAGAGTGAAGATACTGGTATCATATGAAACTAGAAAAAACCTAATGAATCCATCGGTACCAACCATGTCATACTAGACTAAATAACGTTCCAAACTTGCACTAAATTTTGGTGAGGAAAAACTGGCATGGCCGTTTTCAAAGGGGTTTGTTGACCTCTCACCTCTAGATATGTGAATGTAAATGGGTTCTATGGGTACCCACGAGTCTCCCCTTTACAGACATGCCCACTTTATGATAATCACATGCAGTTTGGGGCAAGTCATAGTCAAGTCAGCACACTGACACACTGACAGCTGTTGTTGCCTGTTGGGCTGCAGTTTGTTATGATTTGAGCATATTTTTTATGCTAAATGCAGTACCTGTGAGGGTTTCTGGACAATATCTATTATTGTTTTGTGTTGTTAATTCATTTCCAATAATATGTACATACATACATTTCTATAAAGTAACATATTTGCCCACTCACATGTTGATAAGGGTATAAAATCTTGACAAATCTCCCTTTAAAAGGGACTATTTGTAACTTTCAGAAATGCTTCTTAACAGCGACACCTGTGGCCGTGAAATCAACGAAAGTCAGTGTCGGGCTCGCGCTTGCTCGCTCTAAATATACCTGAACAAGCATCGCTCAAAACAGTGAGGCGACACACGTCAGCTAAAACCACAATATCACTCTATATTTCAGCTGCTTGGCAGTAATGTTAGCTGACCAGACGAAGGTCTCTCCATGAACATGATTTAGATCTGATCCTAGTGTTGGCTTTTCCTGCCTCAGCGCAGGCTGAGGCAGCGGGGCTCTGCAGCGTGTCTCCCTGCTCTCTCCGCCCGCAGCCGGAGAGAGCAGAGGAGACACCGGCACCCGGTCGGTAACGAGACTACAACGTGTCTCTCTGCAGAGCTCCGTCACTTCACAAGACACGGGAAACCTCTGTTGGTCTGGAGGAGCTGCAGCAGTTATTTCTGCACAAACATCCACTCTACATTCACTAGATATTCTCAGAGCTAAACTAACTCTTCTGCAGTGTGGAGTGAGCGTGCGTTCACGTCTAGAGGTGGAGCGAGCTGAGCGAGAACGCGTGCGCTGTCTGAGTGAAGGCAGGCAGAGGAGGAGAGGCAGCGGCCACACGCGAACGCGCATATGCAAGCGCGCATGTGTCCCGACCCGGTACATTTATACGCTTAAAAAGTTACAAACAGTCCCTTTAAGGTACATTTTGAACAGATACAAAACGTGTGATTAATTAGATAATTATAGTAAACTATGGACAATCATGCAATTAATCGCAATTCGTTATTTTAATCGATTGACAGCCCTAATTAATAACTACTTAATATTCACAATATGTGTCAGTCTTTACCTTTAGAGCTCCACACAGCTCCACTGTGTCGCTCTCCTGTACGACGGTGATGCGGAAGTTGGGAGTCTGAAGCAGCTCTTTGAAGATGAGGCCGTTCGCCTCATTTTTTGCCCCTGTATTGAAAGCAGATTATTAAAAACAAAACTAAACAGACCTCTAAAACAGGGAAGTAATGCTGTGTTTTTGTCACCACACAGCATCCTCTTTTAAATCTTAAATCACCCTCTGCATGCAAGCAACGTCAGCAAGATGTTGTGCAGCTGAGTGCCGAATAAAAACTAACCGATGGTGGTTTCACAGAACTTCTCGTCTGCCACCTCGTTGGCGATGTTGGCCCCCATCAGGACGCTGACCTCTATCTCTAGTTTCTCTCGGATGACGTCGGAGATGAGCTTTAGTCCATTTGGTCCCTCATCGATACCCTGGAGGACAATAAGAGACAGCTTCTGTACTATAGTGGCCTGGAGAGCGTGGTGGCCTTGAGGTATTCTAGGTTTCATTGTCTGTGTTGCTCAACTACAACGTCCCGTGATGTCGTGGCCACAGAATAATATGAATCATGACAATTATTTCCCCTTTTCTGCTGTGAGGAAATGTGACGTGAAGAAGAACAATACCAGGATCTTACTTTGATGAGCGATATCCCGATGGTTCCCTCCGTGATGTGAGGCTTCATCTGATCACAGAGACCGCCGATGAACTGGTGTGGGATCACAAAGATGAGGATCTTTGCTCCTTTGACGGCTTCCGTGATGTCTGGAACAGCGACCTAGTGGGACAAAGTTAGTCCTTAAATAGAGTCAGATCACAGAGGGACAATGTGAGGAACAAACAGGGCTGAGTTCTTTTCTTTTGCACTTGATATTATGTAATTGAGGTGAGCAGATGTCAAAGGTAGATCAACTTTACATGCAAGACAGTAATGGGTCAAAGTTATCTCATCAGTGTAATGACTCACTGTACAAGCATGTTTCCAGATTGCAGTGAATTGCATCACCTGTTGACACGAGATGTATCAGATCTCCTCTAAAAATCACAGCACTCACCACATTCCTGGGCAGCTTGTGACCTGGCAGGTATTTGACATTTTGGTGCTCTGTGTTTATGATCTCTGTTAGCTTCTTCCCATCGATCATTTCTTCATAAACCCACATGTTCACCATGGGGTCGAACCGGTTGGATGCTTTGACATTGCGGCCGACTATTTTGGCGATGGAAGAGCCCCTGGAGGGAGTCGAGTGTAAACAATGAGTGTAAACCAGAGAAGAAGAAAAACTCATTTAATCCAAACAGCAAACAAAACACTGCAGATCCAGATTTTAGGAATCAGACGCAAAAGTCGTATACTTCAAGTTTATTTTATGAAGTATACTTAAGTAAAGTTCAAGTACATGTAGTAAGTGTACTAATTTAATACTTCTTGGGACTAAATTGCCCCACTGTTTAGTTTATACTGTATACTTAGACTTTTCTGTATACTTGTCTGTATAAGCTTTATCTCTGATAAGTACATAAAAAGTAAACTGAAGGTATACTCTCTTATTTTAAGTTTAAAGTAAGTATACTAATAGCACACTTCTATTTGGTAAGGGTGGGTCTGAACAGGTTGAAAAGCAAGTTTTTTTTACTCTATAATCAGGGGAAATACATGTCTGATTTGCAGGAAAATGGGGAACAAATCAACCTGCCTATATAATAGAGACACATGGGTACATTTGGAGGTAAAACTTCCATAAAGTATCCCCAGGTCATTATTAATAAGGCACCAGAATCCATTTGCTTTTTATGTGAGTATAAAACATGTTGCAGCTTGTAGTTGGTATGAGCTGCTGTCTAAAGGGAGGAGGGATAGACTCATAGCAGCTGTGTGTATCTGTTTTTTATTTTTTCCCACTCACAATGTTGTTTGGTTATGATTGCCCAGAAGTCTTTATAGATATTTAAATCAATATCCTCCTCACAAACACTAACCATACACTTCCATGCAACACACACACTTGTCTTTTTTGATATATTTACTGTATTGTTATTTTGTTATTATATATATCTTGTCCTAATTGTTTTGTTATCACTAGTATGTAGTCATATTATTTCTTTATATTAACCTTGTTCTTATTGTTTGTTATCACTATTATGTAGTCATATTATAAGCCCAGTGTGTTGTTTTTTTGCCTCTTTCTGCACTGTATATTATTCATTTATTTTTTATTTGTTATGTTGTATAGTCTTAAATTGTGCTAAACAAATAAACAAATAAACAATATTTTGCTTTTAAATTGTGATAATAAAGATATTGCATTACATATATGTCTAAATCTGCTAAACTACAAACTCCACGTTCAGTTTTTTCTATTGCATGCCACTTTATATAAAGATGCATTTAAAAGACAGATGAAAAGTTACCAGTTTCCAGATCCGACGATGCAGACTTTCTTTGCAGGCATGTTTAAAGTGTTAAATCGTGCTGTTCGGCTGAAATGAAAAAGACCCTTTAGTGTTTATTTCTTTCTCCCTTCTATTATACAGTAACTTCCTCATACGCCCTATAAATGTCTACCACCAGTTCAGCCCTCCCTCTCTCGCCACGGATACACCTCTTTATTATAAGGCAGAGCAACAAGTATCACAGACATGCTTTTTATATATATTTTTTAATTATTTTATAAAGCAGAATGAATTCAGTGAGTGCACAAATAAATAAAAAAATAAATAAAATAGTAAATTACCTGTCATTTATTATAAACATTGACTGTAAATATGGGCACACCCATCATTTCTTTTCTTAGTCAAGCTAGACAACATATTTAATGAGACTTCCGGTCCAGATGTTTTTCAAAACAATGTTTATATTGAGCAATAACAATGATAACAAACAAATACACACATAAATAGATAAATAAAAAAACTCACTATACATGTAAAAAATATTTTAAAAAGTATAAGCAAAAGATATATTTTAAATAATTGTTAATCTGTTTGCTTATTTATTTTATTATTCAGCTTAAATATGTGGAAAAAAAGTAGGTACAAATAAAAATGCATGTATTTAAATGTGTATTTATTGATTGTTTGTTTACCTGTTTATTTGTTAACAGCTCAACTTCCGGTTTAGATATGTTTCAACTTTTACTTTTCTACTTTTTAAATTTATGTATATATATATTTATTTTATTTTATTTTCGGGGTAAGAGGAATACAGTTTGGTGAATTTATCTGTCTATTTTTATTTTATTTTATTTGTTTTTTTTTATTTTAATGAATGAATCGATAACCGGAAGTCGTCACACGCTCGCTGGTCACATGACTGTTTTCCTGCCAGAGCAGTAAATACATCAGCTGAGCTAGCAGCAGCATGCTAACTGGCTACTCCCTCTATCAGCGCAATATAACATGTTTTCTCTTTAATATTTAACCAGTTTAAAGTCCGGCGTCTGCTGGGTGAGTGGTGTATTTAGATAAGTGATGAACTGACAGCTTTACTTTATGATAAATTAAGAAACTAGTCCATTTAATACTGTTAGCTTAGCTTAGCTTCACGCTTAGCTTCAGGCTAGCTGAGTTAGAGTCTGCAGTCTGCAGGAGGCTGAGCTGCTGGTGACTATGCAAGGAGAGACTACAGCTGTACGGAGCTCGGAGAACGAGGGAAAGCTGGATGTTTTACCCCAGAACAGGACCCCAAGCTCGGGCAGAGCTAGTGCCAAGAGCTGGCAGTACAGGTGGGTGGCTGGTTATCATGCTGATGCTCATACATTTAAGGTTTAAGGTGTATTTTGTTAACCTGTTTGCCAATTAAAAGGTTTTCCATCATGTGTTTGGACTCTCCAATGATTGACTAATTTTGCTTTCTAATCTGACAGGTAACAATGAGATCACATGATCAAATCTGTTCCCTGTGATTGAATTGTTTATTCACCTTTTGTGTGTTCATGGGTGTGTACTCAATGCAAGTATGTCTCCTTTTGCTTGATAACCTCTCATGGCAGTGATCACATGGAGAATATTGATGGCTACTTGATGAAATACACCAACCTTGTAACAGGGTGGCAATACAGGTGAGTTGTGTACCTGTTTAATATGATATCCAGGGATTGAAATTAGCACCTGTCACCTGCCAAATACAGGGTAAATGTTGGCTGAGGAAACATTTCAGGTCACCTGCCAACATGGCAGAAAGGTTTTCCTTATATTAAGTAATATTATTTTTAAAAAGCAATTCCTAAATCAAATGTAGTCATGGATTAAGGTTACATCATATACTCCATAAATCTACGGTCTGGCACCGCTGACTCAGTGTTTACATTTCTAAAGCGTTCTACATAGATTTCAGAAGTGGCAGGTGAGGAAAAAGCTTAATTTCAGACCCTGATGATATCTAAACTAAAATGTATAGTGTGGTGGTGAACAAGGAACTCCCAAGCCAAGTTCCTTATTGTAATCCAGTCTAATCCAATCTAAGTAATGCCATGGTGGTTTGTACGGGAGACTGATGTTGTCGTGGTGGCTGTTGTTTTCAGGTTCTTTGTTTTGAACAATGAGGCGGGCTTGCTGGAGTATTTTGTCAATGAGCAGTCGCGGTCCCAGAAGCCCCGTGGCATGCTCCCCCTGGCAGGGGCCGTCATCTCCCCCAGTGATGAGGACTCGCATACCTTCACTGTCAACGCCATCAGCGGGGAGCAGTACAAGCTCAGGGGTGGGTACCTAAATGCACACACTGACTTATTAACGTTTATAAAAGTTAACGTAGGTTCTTCTCGTCATCCCTCAGACCACAGTGCATCATGTTAGCTTGTTGTTTCAGCCCTTTACTGTTACTGAACCGATCTTATCGTTGCTTGTCAGCTCCCATTTTTACCTCCAGGCCCTCTGTAATCACCATCCATCAGGTTCATACAATATTGATCTGGATGTTTTCCATTATCTGCTGCTGGTGAAGCAGAAGCACACGGGGATCGATGCTGAGTAAGATCATCATAGTAGAGTAACGTGGTTTTGCTTTCTTGTTTTTCCTTCTTTTGTGTGTGTGTCTCTCAGCCACCGACGCCAAAGAGAGACAGCACTGGGTGAGCCGACTGCAGATCTGCACGCAGCACCACACGGAGGCCATGGGGAAGGTAAGACGGTGTGCTTGGCATTAGGCGTATTGTATGGAGCCTGCACGCAAATATGCAAAGATCTTATACATCAGACCGGCAATACGTCATCCAGAGTAGGCTCACATGACCACGCCCCCTTTTGGGGGAAAACAATCCCTCATAGACGGTAACAGCGTAAAGAGAAGAGGTTGAAACCTGTCTCCGAACTTCCACTTTAAATAACTGGTAATAGTAATAACGCTATGCTGAAGAGTTGCTGTGTAGCTGGTTGCACCAAAAATCGGGAGAGCTGTGAAATATTAATGCTTATCTAAAACTGTATCCGGTTATACCCTGTGTGTAAGCACAGTAATATCTAGTATTGATCTGGATATGGATCCACTGACTACGATGCTGCCCACATTCTATTTTAATGGTCCTGAGATACACGAGAACAGAAAACACTCTTTTTAGCGTTGGTTGGAAACAGGCAGGAGCTGTATGGAAAAAAAAATGACTAATCATTTTGCACTCCACAGAGTAACCCCCCACCCAAGTCCCGGAGCTACTCGATGGCGTCTCAAGGCAGCGGCAGTTCCCCGATGTCCGTGCGCCGGCCCAGCCAAAACCCTGCCTCCTTATTCGGCTGGCCGCAGGTCAACAAGGGCTCGTCACTCTACTCCAGCAAGAGGTCTCTGCTGCCGGACCACCTGATGGACGCCAGAGAGGTACTGCTAGCAT
Organism: Sebastes umbrosus; assembly: GCF_015220745.1. Taxonomy (NCBI): domain Eukaryota; kingdom Metazoa; phylum Chordata; class Actinopteri; order Perciformes; family Sebastidae; genus Sebastes; species Sebastes umbrosus. Next base: position 3,688,896 of record NC_051292.1, read on the forward strand.
GTTAGACTCACTCACACATGGGTTGTTGACTGGAAGGACTCTGATCCTTTCTTAACACTTATTAACATATCATAGACAAGTCAGGACCAGCACTTAACCATGATGTTATGGGCTGATAAACACTGGCTGTAAAGAGAGACTTCCACGTTTTCACTGAAGATATATTTAAGATGAATTTAAGAAAAGACATTTGAGCACTAAAGCTTACGTCATCACACTTTCCTGTAATGGACACAAGCAAAAAAATGAATTCAGGGCATTCTGCCAAGCTTTTAGTCTGCTGTTTGGCAGTGAAATCAAGAAAATCTGCATCTGATCCAATCAAAACGCTGTTAGATTTGAGGATGCATCTGTTATGCAACCGAGCTGTAGCCAGGTACATCTTGAAAATCCACTTCCCACTCCTGTCAGCATAGATGCACACAAATATACGGATGGAACATTATTATAATTATATAATAGATAGATATGTTCCTACAAGACATTGAGTGGTAAATTCAAAATATTTAACACTTAGTTTTGTGATATGATTTGCGATATTAGAGGGATTTAGATCAAATTTAAATTAATTGTGCAGCCCTAGTTTGTCCACAAGAGGGTGCTGTTGTCTTTCCCTTCACATCAGTAGACTACAGCAGCACAGTTTGGCTCAATACCAGCATTTTGTTCTCTCCTCAGCTCCCTTTTAAAACAATATATTTGTCCTATGTACTAACCAGAACATGGCAGTTAGTTAAAGGGATTTGATATACATTTTTGAGCTGAGCTACAATTAAAGACCTCCATATTAGCTTCCAATTCAGCTCTTACAGTTCCTCAAATGTTTGAGTTTTTAGTAAGATGAAAAGAGGGTAAGAAAGAATGCATGTTTTTAATTTTTATGTCATTACAAATTGCCCTAAATAACCAAACAATCCCCTCCAGATGATGAGCCAGGCCCAGGGCCAACACCGAGACCTGATCCAGAGCATCGAGGGCCTGCCTCCAGTCCCCGGCTTCTCCCCTCTAGACCAGGACCTGCTGATGCTCAAGGCCACTTCCATGGCCACCATGAACTGCCTCAACGAGTGCCTGCACATCCTGCACCTGCAGCAGGTGGCCAGGCAGAGAGGCTCCCTGGGAGGTCAGTGGAGGAGGGGGTGGTGTGATTATTGTGTGTCTGAATATGGGGGTTGTTGTTTTCTAGGTTTGTTTATATACTTGCAGGTTATTCTAACGTTGTTGTCAAGGAGAAAATGTTTTTTATTTTCCTAATTAATGTTTTTTAGAAGTCAGTTTTTCTGCTATCACTCAGCAGATTTAGTGTCTTTTTAAATAAGCCGCCTCTGTGCTGTAAGTGAGGCTACATGTGGTCCTGAAAACAAATCATAGTGTTGTACATGCAGGCCTGCACCCAATCTAACAGTTTGGCCGGACAGTGGAATTATTTTGCATTATTGATAGGGAACCGTACCTATTCTTACCACCTGTCTCGAAGGTAATGAGATCTCAGATGGTTAAAATATCCATCAGCAACGCTTTGAGGACAGAATTCAGTCCTGAATCAGCTTCATATTGAAAAACATAATCCCAGTTTTAGGTAGAACCTAAAGGGACGTGTCTAACTTGCTGATATCTGGACACTTTCTATGCGGGACGATTTGAAAACAACCAGCTAATGCCCCACTTTTTCACAGCAGATCTCATTACTCAATGTATATTTCATTAGGCCGGAGCAGCCAATCAGATTAGGTTGTCCAACGACGCACAAGGTGAATTTGAATGAGATCTGCCCACCTCTAAACATACATAAAAAAATGCCCACGCCGTACACAACCAATCAGAGGATGGGGATGTTTCCTGTCGGCGGGGCCAAAGTATCCTGATACCTGGCTTGTCGGAGGGGTCGGGTTACACTCTCCTGGTCTAGGACAGCCATCTAGAGAGTAGCCATCTGTCCAGGCAGCAGCCAGGCGGGTTGTTTGGTGAATAGTAGGCCGAGTGTAGAGCTCCTGTAGTAGTGTTGTGTCAGGGGGACTTGGGAGGGAGGGGGGGACAGTATCATGAGCACCTCTGAACCTGCCGCTGTGCGCTCCCCGTCCACGGCAGGACCCACCATCGAGTGGTTGGAGCCCAAGCTGCCGGACATCCTGAAGAACGGCAGCAGCTCCCTGGGCAGCTTCACGACGGGGGAGGGCGCGCTGGAGGGGAGCCGCCTGGAGCTCAGCAGCCCCGAGTCCTGCAGCTTCTCTGGGGTAAGAGCACGGGGACGACACCCAGGAGTTCCTGTTGGTTATCAGGAAGTTGATTTGACTTAATTTAGGCTTTCTAATCCAGCCATAAAACCATGTAGTTTATATGTTTAACCTTGTTGAAAAACATAAACAATCACTTACTTCCCAAGCAGGTTGTTGAATGAATCACATTCCCCTCCCTCCCCTCTCTCAGGAACAGGAAGACATCGATGCGGAGGATGAGGCGGAGGACTCCTTCACCGACAAGGAGGAGGACCTCGGCGCCGTGGAGGAGGAGCGCAGCGTCATCCTACACCTGCTGTCCCAGCTGAAGCTGGGTATGGACCTCACGCGGGTAGGTCGAGTTCCACGTACCCCCAAGCAGCAAAACAACCCCCCTTCCTACACTATCGAGGTGTTCGATAAGGTTTTCTGTGTCATTACTAGAGGAGGATTATGAGATTATGGATCATGTTGGTAATTTCAGATCCCATAGTGAGACGTTTGAAAGGTATTTTCCAGATGTTGATGATCACTGCTCGTAGGATTTAATCCAGTTTGTAACATATTGTTTAACCTATGAAACACGAAGGGGTCAGTAGATTTAGGACTGCCCCCTCTTAGTCGACTAATCGGTCTTTCTCTCGACTTCTAGCCGTAGCTATTTTGCAGTCCTTGTTCCTGGTTATGCTAAAACACATATACTCTCTAAAACACGTAATCCAATACAAACATAAAGACAAATAACAGATCACACTGTATAGAGACAACCAAATAATTGAAACGACGACTAAAACCAACAGTAAGAACAATGACTGAATACGACGATGAAGGAAAACAAAGGAGGAAGAAAGTAAGTCATTGTAAAACTCTAAATAAATAAACAATTTAAATCTCATTATGTAGAAAATGCACTGTCACATTGTTGAAATCTCAGTGAAAGTGTATTTTTTGGAGATGTTTTCACAGGACAAGGACAATATATACAATGATTGAGTGAAAATATCTTAAAGATTACGATATGTATTGATATTTTCACCCTGCATCTACGATATTGGATGTATCGTTACGCCCCTAATTGACGGCCACTACATTGAGAGTCACTTGAAATTGACTTTGTCTGAATGGAAAGTCTGAGATCAGGTTGTTGTAGTCTGATTTGTGATGACCTTCCAGGCTGAAGTAAGCACTTCTTTCTTTGTAATTACTAATCTTGGAAACACACACACACTTAAAAAACACTGAGATTTGAGTCCTGGATCGTCATCCTATCTTCCAGTGTCAGTTTGATCTAGTATTTGGATAGCCTCCTCTTGGGTTTCTGATTTATCACAGTTATCTGGTGGATCCATTGGCTCACCTCTGACGGAGATCTAGTAGACACCGTGAGCCCGGGGTCATGCTCAGTGTACGTCACTTGCTTGATTCACTGATGGTGAATAATGTGATAATGCACCAAATGGAAAAGAAGGCACGCTGTTTTATGAAGTCATTACCCAGCGTCCTGTGTTTCTGTGATCATATTAACTCTGAATCTCCTCCCAGGTGGTCCTCCCCACCTTCATCCTAGAGAAGCGCTCTCTGCTGGAGATGTACGCCGACTTCATGTCCCACCCGGACCTCTTTGTGGCCATCACCGACGGCAGCAGCCCGGAGGACCGCATGGTCCGGTTTGTGGAGTACTACCTCACCTCCTTCCACGAGGGCCGCAAGGGGGCCATTGCCAAGAAGCCCTACAACCCCATCATCGGTGAGACCTTCCACTGCTCCTGGAAGGTGCCCAGGAGTCCAGAGGACTCCAAGGAGCCCTCGCAGGGAAGCCCCGAACCGCCCACCTCCCAGGACCCCTACCAAGTGCGCTTTGTGGCAGAGCAGGTGTCCCACCACCCCCCCGTGTCTGGCTTCTACGCTGAATGCCAAGAGAGGCGGATGTGTGTGAACACGCATGTGTGGACCAAGAGCAAGTTCATGGGGATGTCCATCGGCGTGTCCATGATAGGGGAAGGTAAGCCAGCATGGTTTTTATACTGGCATGTAACCAGGAATCTCAAGAATTACATTTGATTAGGGCTGTCAGTCGATTAAAGTATTTAATCGGCATTAATGACATTATAATAATAATAATAAATTGGACTTATACAGCGCCTTTCAGAAACCCAAAGACGCTTTACAAAGGGGGCACACAAAATCATACTACATGATTGTCCACACACATTTTTTATCTGTTTAAAATGCACCTTAAAGGGAGATTTATCAAGTATTTGATACTCTTATCAACATGGAAGTGGGCAAATATGCTGCTTTATACAAACATATGTATATATTTATTATTGGAAGTCAATTAACAACACAAAACAATGACAAATGTTGTCCAGAAACCCTCACAGGTACTGCATTTAGCATAATGACTTGCCCCAAACTGCATGTGATTATCATAAAGTGTGCATGTCTGTAAAGGGGAGACTCGTGGGTACCCATAGAACCCATTTACATTCACATATCTGGAGGTCAGAGGTCAAGGGACCCCTTTGAAAATGACCATGACAGTTTTTCCTCGCCAGAACAGTCTGGTAAAGAAGTAATACATTGAAAAAAAATGACTGTCTCTGTTTTCATCTATCGTTCCAGGTTGTCTGTATTTGCTGGAGCACGATGAAGAGTACACTTTCACGCTGCCTTGTGCATACGCACGCTCCATCCTCACTGTTCCCTGGGTGGAACTGGGCGGCAAAGTCAACATCAACTGCGCTAAGTCGGGCTACTCGGCCGTCATCACTTTCCAGACTAAACCATTTTACGGTGGCAAATTACACAAGTGAGTTCCTCTTGTTTATGCAACCTTCACTTTTTGGACAAATTATTTTGAACACATTTTTGTAATACTTTTCCTTCAAGCAGCCGCTTAAAATAACAAACAATATGAAATGTATTAATTTAACTGTGCTGCCTGCGTTTAGGGTAACAGGGGAGGTGAAGCACAACACCACCAATGCGGTGGTGTGTCGCGTGCAGGGCGAGTGGAACGGCGTCCTGGAGTTCAGCTACACCAGCGGAGAGACGAGGGTGGTCGACGTCACCAAGCTGCCTGTTACGAAGAAGAGCGTTCGGCCGACTGAGAAGCAGGGACCGACTGAATCCAGGTCAGGATAGTGGCAGGGTTTATTTTGTTGCATGCAAACAGTTGTTTATTGGGAAGACTGGGAAGAGTTTGTGCTCTCATACAACAGGAAGTTAATCAGTTGCCTCTATGACGTCTTACTCACTTCGCTGCATTTCAGGCGCCTGTGGCAGCACGTGACGGAGTCCTTACGGCAGAAGGATATCGAAAAAGCCACGGAGCACAAGAGGATTCTCGAGGAAAGGCAGAGGACGGAGGAGAGGCACCGGGCTGAGACCGAAACCGCTTGGAGGACCAGATACTTTGACAGAGAGGTGAGCAAGTTAACCGCAGTAGAATTACAACTTTAGTGATTTATTTTATCATCATAAATGCTTGACAACAGAGCTGTCATACATTTATTATTGCAAAGCAATCCGGTCCTGGTACATTTCTAACTCGATGCTGCAGCTGAAGACACGAATGAGGACGCACAGGCTGTGAAAAGTCACCTGTGTTGACTCTAAATAAATTTTAAATCACCTTCAGCATAATTTCTGTCTCCTGTTAGAGCTTCTCCATTTCAGAGTGTTCTCACCTTGCACTATCCTATTTTCAATTTCCCAAGAATCTGGGTCACTTAAAGGTACTATGAGGAACTTTTAACTTGTCAATTTAATACTGATGCATCTATATGACCTACATCAGCAAACAAGAACAGTTTGGCTATTTCTATATACTTATTCTTAATGCTCGTCGTTGGTACCACCGGGTCCGATTCTGGCAAAATCACACGAAATCATGCAGGTTCACCAGCAACTCCTTCAGCTCAGACTCCAGCGGGGCCTCCAGCACGCCGCGGACAGACCCGGATCCGCCTTCGCTGCCGCCTTCAACCTGCAGTCGGAGCACCGGAGGCTCCTCCTCCAGCCGGGAGCAGAGCTTCACCTCGCTGCTCCGCCGGTCCCCGCTGGGAGCCAACAGCGACACCACGCTGCTGGAGACCCAGGCCGTATTGCTTGGCCCGCTTTAGTTAATGGGGGCACGGGAGAACCAGAATCGGGACTGAGCGGGACAGACTGTCAGACGCTGCTGCTGTAAAATGAGAGGATTTCTAAAGGGAGTCTGGTGACCGCTTTTGTCCACAGAGACCGCCAAAATCAACACAAAATGAAAGTTCCTCATAGTAGCTTTAAATAAACAACACTTTGTACAGCAGTTTTCTGTGATTATTGATATATTTGTCTCCCGGCATAGATTTTTTTCTACTTTTTTTTTTATATTTAACTCTATAAGTTGTGTCCTAATTGCCAAAAAAGTGCAAAGCATTCTTTCTCCTTTTTTAACAAATCATTTCCAACCTTAAACATGATGGGATATATAACTTTATTGGATTAAATAACCATGCTAACTCGCTGCATAAAATAAAAAGCAAGACCTTATTGATAAATGATAATATTTTGACACCAGTCTCTTCTTCTCTTCTCTCAGGGTGAAGGCTGGAACTATCACAAACCACTCTGGAAAAACTCTACATTCAAATCCTAGTTTCTTCAGTCCGTATCTTGGATGTTGATATTGTAGATTCAGGTATGTGTGTGTGTGTGTGTGTGAGTGAGAGTGAGAGTGAGAGTGTGTGTGTCTGTGTGAGCGCACACACACGGTCATGAAATGAGAGGATGACCTGCACTGACGTACAGATGAATGCAACATGGGGAGGAGGACCGAGAGACAGCATGACAGAAAGTGTTCTCGAATCTCGCTCATAATTTTCACGAAGCCTCGGAGGAGTACAAGCTTCTGTACTGCTGATCAGTTGTTTTTTTATAATCCAATGTCGGTGAAAACATATTCTTGTACAGGTAATAATGGTACTCTATTTACACAGCCTTAAGATAGTCTGATGAACGATCTGCTGATCAACCTGGATATCTTTTCTTCTTCTTTTTTTGTTCCAAGCTTGTGGTATCACACTAAGGTCAAGTGACTTTTGAGGAGTTTCTTCCTACAATAAGATATCCAACTTAACAAAAACCTAAATAATTGGAATACTGCCTGATAAATGTACTGCTGTGAAAATGTTGTAAATTTGATTTAGTGTACTGGAATGTAAATTTGCCGTATATGATCTTCATCTATGTTAAACCGCCTGGAGACTTTGCTTCAAATCAAAGTATTTCTCTCTAACAAATATAAACATTCATGACTAAATAAGCAATCAAATAAAAAAAACAAACTGTTAAGGTACTAACTTTTGAGTTTAACAACAAATAACTCGGCTAATCTGCTTCATCAGGACTGTATGCTTGTGTTTTCATCAGATTTGATTGACTGTAATCAAACAAACCATCAGATTCAGATGTTTAATCCTGATTTGGTGCACGGAAGAATGTGACATCAACTTCAAATCTGTGAGGAGAGCACGAAGAAAAGAGGGAAAACTAAAATCGTAATTGTAAAGTAAGCAAAAATTCATATTTTGTGTTCATGTAGGAACCCATTATCACTCACAGTCAGAAGTTAAAATACATTTTCAGGGCCTTTAAACTAGGGATGCACCGATACTGACTCAAAACAGCTGGATCGGGTATCAGTGACAATGGGGCCAATCTATTCAATTAAATTCTATATTTATATACTGGACATTATATACTGGAATTTTAATTCCTGTTTACGTTTTGACCAATTTGTTGCTGCATTAAAAAGGTTTACAGTTTAATTCCTGTTCATTTTGAAGATATATTACTACCATGCTGGTGTGCAATTTATTATTTTAATAATAAATAATAACAATTACAAATTAAGATTAGCAATGTTTAAGTCGAGCTTGGCGTTTCCTTACACATAACAGAATGAGGAGTTACAGCTTATTAATTAAACGTTGGTATCGGATCGGTACTCGGTATCGGGCGATACCCAAAGCCCAGGTATCGGTATCGGTGCATCCTTACTTTAAACCCCAAAACAGTTGAATATACTAAAACAGAAGCTGCTTCCACTGTCATCGAGTACATTTACATGCACACAATCATCTGATCTCTCGGCGTAGTGGTATCGATCTTCTCGTCTAACGTAATTCCCAAAATGTCAAAGTTATGTGTTGAAATCGGTGCACCAAAAATGCGTCCTAAATTTGGTGGACTTGCGAGAGAGCCAGTTAACCGCCACACACTCAGTTTGTAACGCAGCCTTTCCGTCTCCAAGCCCGAGAGCAGATCACCCCAATGACATCACTTAAACATCAGGTAACCTTGATTATGACAATTTCATCATTGATATTAAAGTAAATTGTGTGCATTTAGATATACTTATTGATCTGAAGTCATGCAGCTTATCTCTAAATTCTCATTTATTCGATTGATATTGATATTGGTGTATTGACGAAGACGTAGACTAGCTGATGAATAACCAAATTTGAACTAATGATTGAGTCACGTGAATGCATTATGTCCTTCTCCTTTTTTTAGTCCTGTGGTTTTGCAGTGGATGGAAAAACTCCTACATGCATGATGGCAAAGTCTCTGTTCACATTGATTGCAGCAAGTATACTACTCCTGTGTCTGCGTTACTTCAATTTATAAACGTCTGTTGTAAAAGCTTTTAACCAAATTTGCTTGTTTTGTAACACAAATAAATATTATTTTCTTCGAATGCGTATTTATCCCCATCTTTGCGCTTTAATTGCTCTTATTTTTAGAGCCACATTTTGTATAGAGACGTTAACATTTCTCATTTCATCATCTTAATTCCAATCTGTGATGTATATGATGAACTCTTCTTTGTCTCCCATCCCTCTCCTCTAGCCTCACACTCTCAATGCATCCGAGCATCAAGTAGGACACAGTTCCTATTCTCTCCACCCTGCCATTGATAAGCTACTCCCTTCACGTCTTGGTGCCTTATGCAAACTCTTTGTGTGTGTGTCTTCCAGCTAAGGAGCACAGCGTTTTCATCCGTTTTCCACCTGACAGAAGGCAAATGTATTATTTGTGTGTGTTTCCTTTTAAGAATCAGTGCTTCATGTTGAGTGACTTTTGGATTCTACTGGTATTCTTGCTGACCTATGAAATGCACTGACATTGAAGGAAACCTGATGTTGTAGAAAAATGGAAATGTGTGGAAAATAATCAAATAAATTGCGTATCAGTTGTACACCAAGTTTTCTTACTGTTTGTCATGCATTCAGAAGCACCTTTTTTTTTATTTTATCCTAATAAAGAAATATGGTGTACAGTGCCTCTGTGAGCATTTCTCTGCCAGTGCCGCCCCCTGTGATTAGTGGGCAGTAATGTGGAAGCAGTAGTTAATCTGGGTCATTAAAAACTGTAAATGTAGAGCATTCATGCACACAGTGTGATGGAATAATTGATACACAAGTTAACTTAAGGAAGGAAGAGGTCCCGGAGCTGATGATGTCTTACAAAGAAGGTTTATTGAAGCTTGATCAAGGAGCAATTGTCAGGTCTCCACATTGAGGTGCTCCCTGCATGAAGGCCTCACAACTCTGCCCTTCCTCCCTGGTGCTCAGTGTCTTACCCCTTATCATGTTTTGACTTACTCCGTTCCTCTGGCATCTCTGACCCTGGTTGCCCTAGCGACTGGCTCTACTGTCCCCACTACAGACACAGCTGTATAGATAACGGTGGCTCCTCTAGACAGGACTCCAACCCAATAATTTCAACAGAGGGACACTCTGACAAACACTCTGACCTTTCTACCAATAAGAGGGGAATTAATGGAAAAGTACCAATGACCTTTGTAGTTTTAGTCAACAATGGCTCTCCATATACCAGGTGTGATAATGATGGTAGCATTCTACTTGCTTGAGTTGGGAATCGGCATCTGGGCGTCTGTAAAATCTAAGAAGATGGAGAAAACCACACAAAGTGGACGGGTGGGAGTCACCTAGTGTTATAATCGTTGGGTTACAGTGACAGGCTTGTCGTCATTGGTTATTGCTCATTATTATCTCAGCACAAAATATTCTGGTTAACCCTGGCAACTTAAATATAAAGTTATGCACGACTATGCTTGCTGTCTCTTAAACTTAAACTGTGAGGTTGGACGTGTTCAAGGTTAATTCACAGCGAGCACCAACACCAGCAGATGGCGCAAGACAGAAGTTATTATCTTGTGGGAGCAGGATAAATATCATATCTTGTGTGCATCTCACTTTTCTTACAGTTTTCCTGCTGTTACTGTCAGAGGAAATCAACGCCATCTGTGGATGAGCACTTGGCAAAAGCAGCAGGCTTTCGAACAACATCAAGAGGAAAGAAAGTGGCGGATGGGCCGTGAGGGCAATAGTGGATAATAAACACAATGAGTGTGAGATTGTAGAGTTACTCTTGTGTTTCACTAATGGACTGGATGGTTGCAGGTGGACTGGTGTTTACATGATGGTGGGGAACTATGGAGGTCTTCAGGTTTTGAAGGAATTGAGTTCATTTTAAAGGGTCATATCACCCAAAATCACAAAACGTTGGACAGGAACTCCGTCTTTTGTGTGTGTAAGGTTGATATTAATGTAATGTGTCAATAAGGTCCATGTGGCTGAGACAGGCAGACAAGCTCTGTAAACTTGGACGAACCTCCGTCGTCGGTTCTCAGGCTGCGACTTCCCTCTCAGTCAACACAGTCTGTGTGTAATCGCTCTGCGTGCGACTCGAACGAGCCAATAAAAACTTGTTCTCCTGGCAAACGAAGAGAGAGAGTCCGTCGAAGCTGGACAAACAGGGTCCAGACGAGCCGAGCTGCCGAGGAGGCACAGACCCACTGCGAAGACCAACAGTAGTCTTCTGCCTTTCCTTTTCTGGCCTGGCTACGGTCTTATTATTACTCCGTCTCTGTTTTCACTCTCACACTACAGTCTACAGTCTCATCTCTGTTCCTGCTCCAGACACTCTTCACATCAATTTGATGTGAGGCAGGTTTGAGATTAATACATCAACACTGTAGCACTGAGTTGTGAGACATATTGGAGTTGATAAAGTCTCCCAGAGACGGCTGACTTCAGCTGTTTCCATGCCTGGAAGTCATTTCGCTGGATAATAAAGAACAGTGAGATGTCAGTGTAACCTTAAGGGATATTCCTTTAAGTATTTAAGGGATGTTTGGTATCCAATGGGAATTTATACCCCTTGAATATCCAAATCTCTTACTACACACACATGTAGCTCAGGCACCCCGTCAGCGACGCCTCGTACTTGATCATATTTCATTATTATAATAAAACTGCTCCATTTGGAGTCAAAATTAAGTTGTTTTTTATTGATTTTATACTGTGCACAATGGTAGAATGTGATGACTCACAGGGTAAATGTCATGGTTAAAGGCTCCATTGTGTGCACATAGCCTCCTGTAGTGGATATCAGCAGTAATTTAGAGCCAGATTCCCTTCAAGAGGTAGAAAACCCATTTGGCACACTTTGGGTATCCAAGTGGCCAAATGGAGAGTCCGCCTGGTCCTATCCTGACTAAAACCTTTGTAGAATCTATCTGCTTTGTGTTATTTATATCTGCTTTGGCACAGATGTAGTCAAGGAGTTGCTGAATGAATTCAGTGTTATCTCTGTGCATGGCATCATTGCTATAATGGAGTTATTCACTGTTTAATCTAGAAAACATTTTAGGCGAGGATTAAAATGTACATTTTTCCTTTGGTTCATCACAGTTTACTCAGGCATAGTAACAGTCACAATGTTACTCACACTTGGGATGAATTCTCTGAGGTCTTACCTATCCATAGAGACCAAGATCATGCATATAGACCTGCTAGTTGTGGAGCTATTCTTGATTTATTTTGGGAATGTCTGTAGGCGAACCACACCTTGCAGCACCCTAAGAGGTTAAGTCATGACGTTTTTCCTAAACCTAAGTGGTTTTGTTGGTAATGCACTTTCAAACGAGCTTGTAATATTCTCGGCGAGGTAAAACGTGATACTGACACGCTGTCCTCTGGTCGACAGGCAGGTCTGTTACACGCTTTGGCGTGATAGCGGGTGTCTCAGCCTGTGTGGCAGAAGAAGGCCGGGGTCAGTTTACTCTGCTCCTCGGAGGAATGCTGGGAATTGTTTGCACTGTCTGCTTCAACTTCTGCTGCTACTGCCCAGCTTAGTTTTGCTGTTTCTGGATGCACACACGCAAACACACATATAAATTCCTTTATTTTGCCTGTCGAGATATGCATCTGTGTTTTATGCTGCACCCTGTAAAGAGCCCTTTGGTGTCACGGCTGCAGCCTGTTTGTCTTAATGATGTCTGAGTAGCTTTGGATGGAAACAGTCTATTGTGTGTGTCTCTGTATCACGTCTGAGTGTGTGCTTTTGAACCCGTAATAGACAGAATCTGGGATCAACATTCGGTTTCTGGCGGTCTGGTTTTGAGAGGCGTAAAAGTGAGCCTGTTTTTGAAGATATTAATGCAAATATTTTGCCAAGTGCGGAAATAAAGCAGGGCTTTGTGGCTTCATCTGACACACAATCAGGAAGGAATTCAGCTCAAAGTCACATGCACAAAAAAGAGTATTTCTGTTCAACATCACTCTGACAAATGTTCCCGAAAACACACGACAAGACTCTCTAATGATACTTTCAACTGTTTCACAACATGGGGCTGAAATACCTGTGGTTTGGTGCTCCTCCTGGTTCAAAGCGGGTAATGTGTGCTGCAAATTGCCCGTGGAAGAGGTGGCTGTAAATTCCCACCCAACCACTGACTACAGCATGACCTGCAGGATAGGTGGAAGAAAAGAAATCCATCATTTATGTGGAAACGATCCTTTAATTAGTCTGGACGGCTCTGACAGCCGTGTTTTCATGGAAAAGAGACAAGGTTCTGGCTCATTGTCTCGTGTTTTTAGGTTATTATATTTCATACCTTTGCCTCCAGTGAGACAGCTGCCTTTCCTGACTGCAGAATAGAGAGCTTGTTCACGTTAGAAAATAAAATTACTGTCTGGTCACACCCAAAAGTGGCACAGTGGTCCAGCTGGTACTGACGTTTGGAGATGTATTAAGTAGTTTGGGTCGTACTAGAGGAAGAGGAAAGATGTGTTGGTGTTGCTTCTTATTCAGCAAGGCAGGGTTATATTTGAAGTTTTGTAGTTTTTAGAAGTAATGTAAAATTAGGTCAAATTAAGTTTTTTCTCAACGAAGTCTGGTGGCTTTGAAGAGAACGATATTACGGCTTCAGTTCAGGGCTGTCTGACGTAGGGGTTGGGCGATATGGGCGGTTTATCTCGCCGTCAGACACTCCTTTAGGACGGGGTATTGAAGCCATTATATCGCTGTCTCTCAGAGCCACCAGACTCCACTGAGAAAAACGGTAATTTTACCTCTCAGAACTTGGGACATGACACTCGCTGAGTGCATATCTTGGTCAGAATTGGGACCAAGTATTTATTGAAAGTAGGACTCAAGTCAAACTCCAGCTTGTTGTGCTGTAAAGTCCTCTAGTAGAAGCAGAAACCGGGCCAAAATGGCTCAGACCAAAGTTTTTTTATTTCATTTTGGAAACTTTCACCTTTACTCTGAATCTATGTCTAAGCCTCCATGAGACAAATATGCTATAACATGTTATTAATCCATCTTACTTTTAGCCATATTAAGTTTATTTGAGTGTGGGAATGCAGAGTTTAACACTTGTACGGAGTTCAAAGCAAACATTTATCCGATCCCCTGGACATGACTTCTTCTTCTTCTTCTTGTTGCAGGCTTATTCCTGAATCCACACTGTACCGCTCTGCCACCACTCCCAGCGGCACCGCTATTAAACTCATGTTTATGTTCTGTTTCATGCCGTCTGGATCCGTTTTATAAGAGCATTGCAAAAGAAATACTAGTATGAGGGAGAAAGAATCACATCTTTGTGTTATAACCTTTAATACTTTCTGGTCTCCTGCTTATTTATGTGTCGGAAATGTTAAAAGTCCCCTCGGGTAAATTTATAAGATTTATATACTTTACATATTAACCCAAGCTATTATAGACAATAACTACGCCACTTAAAGAGCCTGCAGAGATTTTGCATGCAAGAATCATGATACATGAATGAAAAAACATCATTTCAACAGCCCTATTCTTTTCTAAATTTAGATCATTATAAAGGCATTTTTTTTTCATATTTAATAAATATTTTCCCACAGAGTTGGATCAAGTATCGATCTTTTATTATGTAAACTATTAACCTCTTAACAATCCAACAGTCCGGTCGTTATTCTGTCTTTCAGAGGTTGTAGCGGACTCAGTCGTAAAGATACCGGTATCATATGAAACTAGAAAACCTGATGATTCCATTGGTACCAACCATGTCATGCTAGCTTGTTCGGAAGAACGCTAAATAACGCTGCAAAGTTTGGCGAAGAAAAACTAGCATGACCATTTTCAAAGGGGTCCCTTGACCTCTGACCTGAAAACGTTATCCTATTAGATATTAGATAAGATACAGATGTTGACAAACTGCATGATTTACAGTTGAAAAAAGATAATAAACTGCAATATATCATCCTCGTATTCCTTATTTTGTGAGTTCCCTTTTCCATAACTTTTACTTCTTGAATTAAACTTTTCCATTTTATGAATCTGGGGGTTTAGTTTTTTTATTTGTTATTTGCTTCAGTGCTGTGATTCGGAGTATTCTAAATAAGTAACGTTCATCTTTACCGAGACTAATTTGGTGTTTCCCCGAGTATGACATGCTCTGTTTTTAAATACTGAAATGAAAATGTCTTCTTATAAACTTAAAAACTTCTGACATAAACAAATTCAATAGACTGCATGTGTAGAAAATGTTTCTCCAGCACTGAGAGCTTTGTCTTCTTTTATATTTGGAAGTTATTTCAGGTGTCAAGAAAACAAGCTTCACTTGAAGGGCAAACTCAAACCCAGTGAGCCCAGACTTTGGCCAGACTGCAGCCCAACATGCACAGACAATGACTTCAGACGGCTTTTCAAGCTTCTTTTTTTTTGGATCCACCTTAAAAATTGATTTAATTTAACTTCCCACCATCAAACACCGGGGTGATTTCCAGTCACACACATATTTGGCCCTCGTTCAAGAACCTTTCCCATACGGCAGCGGAGAATTGAAAACCAAAGCGTTTGGCTCCAACGTGCAGCCAAATAAATAAAACACTGGAGAGCGAGGCCTCTCCTTAAGCTGCGGTGTTCTCTCGTATACATGCAGTAATCTTGACGGACAGAGATTACCTTCATGTCCA
The DNA here is from genome assembly GCF_015220745.1 of Sebastes umbrosus. Lineage (NCBI taxonomy): Eukaryota > Metazoa > Chordata > Actinopteri > Perciformes > Sebastidae > Sebastes > Sebastes umbrosus. The sequence goes on from NC_051292.1 coordinate 3,704,425, forward strand.
AGGTCGGAGAAGAGTGCTCCGAGTCAGAGTTGACATAATGGGGATGAAAGTGGGGAAAGTTTAATTCTGTGCATATGCCGCGGAAAACATACCAGTCACTGTTTTATCTTCAGTCTGAAAAGTTAAAGAAAGGAAGTCTAAACTGATTTGAACATTAGATACAGAGATAGATTATAGTATGTTTCCCAGATATACTTCATGTAATAAGTATACTTGTGTCATATATCTTTGTACAGTGAATATCTTTGTGTTGTCTATCTTTGTACACTGAATATCTTTGTGTTGTCTATCTTTGTACAGTGAATATCTTTGTGTCGTCTATCTTTGTACAGTGAATATCTGTGTCGTCTATCTTTGTACAGTTAATATCTTTGTGTCGCCTATCTTTGTACAGTGAATATCTTTGTGTCATCTATCTTTGTACAGTGAATATCTTTGTGTCATGTATCTTTGTACAGTGAATATCTTTGTGTCGTCTATCTTTGTACAGTGAATATCTTTGTGTCATCTATCTTTGCACAGTGATTATCTTTGTGTCATCTATCTTTGTACAGTGAATATCTTTGTGTCGTCTATCTTTGTACAGTGAATATCTTTGTGTTATCTATCTTTGTACAGTGAATATCTTTGTGTTATCTATCTTTGTACAGTGAATATCTGTGTCGTCTATCTTTGTACAGTGAATATCTTTGTGTTGTCTATCTTTGTACAGTGAATATCTTTGTGTTATCTATCTTTGTACAGTGAATATCTGTGTCGTCTATCTTTGTACAGTTAATATCTTTGTGTTATCTATCTTTGTACAGTGAATATCTTTGTGTCGTCTATCTTTGTACAGTGAATATCTTTGTGTTATCTATCTTTGTACAGTGAATATCTGTGTCGTCTATCTTTGTACAGTTAATATCTTTGTGTCGTCTATCTTTGTACAGTGAATATCTTTGTGTAATCTATCTTTGTACAGTGAATATCTTTGTGTAATCTATCTTTGTACAGTGAATATCTTTGTGTCATCTATCTTTGTACAGTGAATATCTTTGTGTTGTCTATCTTTTTCCGGTACTTTTAATCTAAATACCGTCTGGTGCAGTCAGATTTAATTATAAAGGGTTTTTGGCAGGCGTGTGTGTTCAGGTGTGTGTGAGTGGACTGACGGACTGCCGAGAAGCAGAAAAAGTAAACATGTATGGATCATATTCACCATATTTCATAATGTGATTACTCTAATCCTGTTGAAGGTAACCCGTCACACTCCTGCCCAGAAACACATTAACACACGGCCGTAAAACTCTCTACAATAGCTCTATTGATGGAGACGTTTTGAGATATGTGAATGAACCGTGTGACTGCTCTCTCCTCATGAGGACAGAACAGTTGCATTATGGGAAGTGTAGGATGCTGGATCTCTGCAGCTTGGCTCATACTAGGGAGTAAAAGTTGAGATATCTCAACGTCAGCGGCTTCAACGTCTTAAATCTGTCTCTGGAAAACTTTATGGAAGTGTGTTACTATTTTGCATTTTCTGTTTTGTTGTTGTATAGCAGTGGTAGAAAATAACTAAATACATTTACTCGAGTACTGTACTTAAGTACAATTTTGAGGTACTTTACTTGAGTATTTCCATTTTCTGCTAATTTATATACATCTACTCCACTACATTTCAGAGGTAAATATTGTACTTTTTACTGCACTGCATTTATAATAAATAATAATAATAATAATAATAATATTATTATTATTATTATTATTATTATTATTATTATTATTATTATATAATAATATAATAATAATAATAATAATATATAATAAACAAATAAATGATGATGTATTATTATGGATAAAGATATCCTATTTATTCACAATAATAAAATATATAAATTAAAAAATAAGCCCCACCTTTACTAGCTGCAGCATTTGACTAATGCATCAATAATTATAATACAATAATAGAATTTTTTTTTTTTTCTAATGGGCCAGTACTTTTACTTTTGGTACTTAAAGTATATTTTGATGCTAATACTTTTGTACTTTTACTTAAGAAAAAGTATTTTCCTTGTAACAGAGTATTATTTCACTGTGGTATTATTATTTTTACTGAAGTAAAAGGTCTTAATACTTCTTCCACCACCGTTTTTTCCAGTCTTGTTTGTCCAAATATGGATTACCTGACAGCAAAGTGAGAAACCCTTGACCTCTGACCTCAAGATATGTGAATGAAAATGGGTTCTATTGATACCCACGAGTTACGAGAACAGATGTGCAATTAATTTGCGATTAATCACGATTAACTATGGACTCAATTAAATACTTTAATCGATTGACAGCCCTAAAAATGACACTGCAGTACTCCCAGAGCCGAAGCTAATCCAACCATCTACTTCAGCCAGCAAATTGGTGTAGAAACGATTCATTATTCCTGGTCTCCTGAAACCTAGACGATTGCATCATACTTAGGAAAACATCCACACACATTCCACACGTCGACATATTTCCAGCGCAGTGACACGGACGAAGCAGCACAGCACAGGAGTGGAGGTGATTTCTGTCCCTCACATCAGACCTAATGACCACAGGAAACGTTGGTCAGCGTCTAATGATCCTCTTCCTGTGATATCACGTGGAACCGGCGTGCTTCGGTTTGTAATTGGCCTGACTTCACCGAAAGGAAAACAGGCGGTGACAAAATGAATAAACAGTATTCTGTTGCCTTTCCAACCCGACATGTAAGTGGCACGACCACTGTTATGTTTTATGCTTTCACAAGCTGTCGCATGCTGCGGTGAACGCACTCACTGAGAGCAATTAACATTTTTTAAAGCACAGGTTTGGTGTTTATAAGGGCACTTTATTTTCTCAAAACCATGCACAACTGTAAATTAAAGCTCAAGTGGTAATATTTTACATGCATTTTGTGTGCAAATAGCAAATTCTGTTTAAGAAATGCATCTTAGATTCAGCTGAAAAAGTGTTCTGAAACTGTTCTACTGCCTTTTTATGTCTCTTATTTTGGATCTAAACAGTAAATAAAGTGACCACAGAGTTTTCCAAACTTCCTTCTTCATTCTCATGTTACCGCGCCAGCGTAGAAATACACTTTGGTATTACGAGCACATGGTTACGGTTCATCAAAAACAGATTTCTTGAGATTTAATTTAATGCATGTTCTTGGAAATTTTTTCTCAGAGCAGTGAGACAGCTGTGACACTGTCTCTGAACTCTGGGTTTTTGGTTTTTGTTAACTCAAAGCACAGAGTTAGATGGTTCAGAGTTTTGCTCTTACTTTAATGCACAAAAATAGACTCATTTTAAGCCCATCAAGTTTATCTGAGGAATAAGAGCTGTGATTAATTAATTGGCAATGACACAAAAGAGGTAAACATAGCTTTTTTTTGTAGGAACAGAACAGGTGTAAATTATAAAATAAATGAATGATAAATGACTGCTTCAGTTTCAGGGTCATGACTTTGGGGACACTTGATTGGATGGCAGCCGTCGTTAATGTTAATCAGTAACACCTGTGCTTTTCCTCCTGTGACAAGTCAACATGTCTGCTGTGAAAAAGACCTGTGAAGCAAGCTTTAAGAAGGTAAACAGCTCCTGGTGTTTTCGTGTTGCTATTGCTTCACTCATCCCTTCATTTTCAAAGTAAAAGCGAACTGAAAAATAACATGTTTATTTATACTTACTGTATATTAGGAGAGAAGAGAAGATAAGTATATAAAAGGAATTGAAAAAGAAAAACTAATTAGATAAATGAATACAAATAAAATAAAAATGAATAGAATTAAAAAAATTGAATAGAAATAATAATAATAATAATAATAATAATAATAATAAGTGAAAATAAATAAAAAATAAATAGAGAAAAATAAATAGGGAAAAGAAAAAATAATAATAATAATTATAATAAATAAATAAATAAATAAAATAAAAAAATAGAGAGAAACAAGTGATAATAAATCACAACGAAAAATACCAACAAAATGAATAGAAGAATAAAACATGCTAAATCATGATAAATATTGTTATCAAGATATGAAATTATGCCCATATCACCCAACCCTAACCGCCATATACCTAAAATCTGAGTAAAATAAAGTTTTTTATGCAATCAGAACAGATCTGCATCTGCATTTATCACAGTAACATCCAACATCACAGAGCTACTTTCACATCTCTTTACAAATGAAATAACTAACTTGACTGAGTTCATCTTTGCATGTACGCTATTAATTAAAAATCAATACAGTGAACTTGGGAGTCGATACAGTATCACAAAACATATCGCGATACTTGATGTTTTTGATATTTTCTTACAGCCCTCTTAGATTAATCTGAGAAGTTACACGTTTGCTGTTATATTCAGCCAATTAAGCTGTTTTATGACTTCACTGTATTGTCAGTAAAACACAGTCGAGAGCTCAAAGGAGAAGCGAGAGGGCTGAATGATTTTCTTGGTCCGTGCCAGACCTTGTGCCGTCTGGCTTTAGCGAAGGGATGAAGACAATCTGTCGTCTCCAGAACCTTTTTTTCGTATCCGGCTGCCAAACTCTCAAACCATCCACCAAAGATGGAGAGGAACATTGGAGTCGCAGCTCCGACTCAAAGCAGCCTCTGAGACGAGCGGATTAACAGCCAGACAGAAAAATTCAGAGGTGGTCATGAGAGAGAGAGAGAAAGAGAGAAAGAGGGAGAGAGTCGTCACCGCATTAAGTAACCGGTTCCAGCAGGAATCAGCTTGTTTCTCAGCGAGGAAGTGCTGCAGACGGTGTTGACTGATGCAGAACCTTTACGTTGTTCACCATATGTATGTTGTGACTGGTACAGAGAGTTCTGAGGACCATTAGTCTTCTTGCCCCGCAGCTGTGACTAGTATTTAGTTTGTTTCATGTAATGACCTCGTGTTGATCCAGTCAGGAGTCGCATCTGTAAAGTCATCTCGAGCCAAAAAAAGCACAAAAGCACTCGGCAACGGACGAAAAACAGATCCAGAACGTAAGACAGAGCTCTGTTACAAATTACTGCATGTACACACATCAGACCTTTTTACCAAGGCAATGAGGAAAGTCACATTTCCATGTTGGAAAAGCTACCAAAAAGAGGTGACAAAAGATGTATGCAACATTTAAAAAGTCTTGAGAGAGTTCATTAATCTCTCCGCGAGGCTTCGGGACTAATCGTAGTCGAGGTCCTGCATGATGGATGAGGACTCGGAGGTTTCTCAGATAGTTATCGTGTGATTGCTGCACATTCTTCCTCCACTTTGGAGCACGTTTTTTACCTCTATCGGCACATATTTCATGTAATCTTCAGCAAACTCTGTGCACCCTATCCTTAGATGATCCCGAACAAAACTTCTGAGTTTGTCTTTTGAACTTGAGCTTTTGAAGGCGTGGCCTGATGCACTTAGAGGTTTTCTATATGACGTTAGGAGCATTAATATATGTAATCTGATCTTCTCCCTGCTTTGTTTACATTACCGGGCCGGCTGCAAGTGTCTTTTAGTGCATGTGAGTTTGCCTCAAAGCCGCCGCTCTACACTGCTCTCATACGGCGGTTACAGCTGATAACGCCGTCCCGACCAACGGCGCTGTTGCAGAAGCATCGTTAGCCTCGTTAGCTATGAGCCGTCAGCTCCCACAATTTGGGAAACTCTTGCAAGATGGTTAAGGTCAGGCATTGACCTTGAATAGTTAAGCTTACGATAGGTCGTTGGGCAGCGAGTCACGCGAGAATTTTTGCATGTTTTTGCAAGTTTTCGTAATTTGTGGGTTGCCTTCTACACACGACTCCGCCGGCTCAGCTGTCGACATGTTGAGAGCCAAGAAGAGGCAATAGAAATCTCGCATTTATCACCTTTAACGGGCCACAGCTCTTCAATGCTAAATTGGATTGCAACCAAATTTGGGAATCTTGTACATACAGCCACGTTGCACAAGTGTGTGCACAGTTCTACCTGCAGGGGGCGCTACAGTAGCAGTAAAACAAGATGTTTTTTACAATTTTGTGGATTTTAATTAAATTAATTTTAATTTTTATTTATTCATTATTTTTATTTTATGTATTTTTTTTCCAATATTAATGTTTTGTTTTGAATTATGTATTTTTTTCTTTGTTAATTTCCAATGCATATCTATAAAACCAATAATGTTGAGCATGTCCATGGCATATTTAAGCATGGCACCAATAGCCCCACCTTGTGGCCATTAGTAAAACACCATACTACCATACTACTACTTCTACTATTAACTGTCGTATCTCTTTAATGTAATATTCTATGGTACCCAAATTCAGCAAAAGTGTACCTACTGTATGTCCCTTGTACTTACTGTGAAAATGCAATATATGTTTTGAAGCAATCATATGTATTTTCTTCAGGAAATGCAAATATTCTAGTTCCCTTTAGCGTTTTAGCAAGCAGAGGTAAACACTTTAAGTTAGCCGAGCATGTTTGCAGGTTGTTAAAGCAGATAAATCAAGCAAGAAATTAAAGATTACATTGTCTTTATTTGCAAGAGTAACAATGAGGCCCTGCAGGAACTGAGACTCAACTCACTAAAATGCAAAAAGAGAAAAAAAAAAACCTCTTCCTCACTTTGCTTCTGCCAAGCCAGTGGTCACATTTTACAGAAACCCGACTGATGAGAAGATTGTAATGGCTGTGCTTGTGAAATAGGTCACTGGCTCCAGTCTGAATTCTCACACTTTTCTAGTCTACAATGAAACGCCAGACGCAGTCTTTAATAGACATCTTTTCCCCTTCCTCTCTCCTAAATGCTCAATTATTTCCTTTCTCTACCAAATAACCAAGAGGTGCACCGGAGGAAAGGGAAGGTCTGCATTTTTCTGAGTTGTTAGGTGACTTTATGAGATGTTCTATAGCAGACGGGTCCAAAATCGACAGCTGTGGGTCTACTAAATGGGAGAAAGTCAGGCGATCTGAGTGGTACTCAAATCTGTGGTGACAGGAGTGGAGCCAGGGTACACTGTCGAATTCTCCTCCCTTCTCCTGCATCTGTGGCTTGTTTTTCTTCCTTTGAGAGACGCTCACAAAAAATGTCTTATATCGCAAATAAGTTTATTAATGCCGCATGTAAAAGAAACCGTTAAATGCAAACTCTAAAACCTTTCGAGGCAGCCAAATCAGAGTGGAGGTTTAAATCTGGGGCCTTAGTTTGGACAGCTTTACTCACCGTTAATAGAAACAAGCTCTAGCGAGGTGATCGAGGATAAACTACATGTATAATGCCCCCGACTATGTTCCCGTTACCCTCCGACGATCATGTCAGGGAGAGGTGCCAGGAAAGGAAATAAAGGAGGAGAGCGCCCACGAAGAGTTGATAGTTTTTTTCCGATGTCCACTTCACTTCATTTCAGTGTTTTGTTGCTTTTGGAGCATTAACATACTTCTAGCTTTTTGCCAAATGGTAGATGAAACCCGCGCTATGATGACTGGATTAATCACATTTCAGTCAATCACATGGATCACATAGCTGCTGCAACATTAGGAAAAAGTTAACCGTGGATAAACTTCAGAAAATAATGTAAATGTCCAACTTTTGATGGGGTAAAATTTCATACATTTTGAAGACACCCCAGGTTTAACTAGTCGATATCACCATGAAACTTCCCTAATTGATTTTTTTTTTTTGTATTACAAGTTTTCTGAAATGTTATGTTTAAAAATGCAAATGAGGCATTATCTTATGAAATATGCGCTAATTTTCATACATTTCCAGAAAAGAAAAAACCTTTGGAATAGAGATATGAATTAAATTGGAAAGTGTGGTGTATGTAAGTGCTACTGATGTGAAGATTTACGGCTCAGAGTCTGAGAAAAAAAACGAATTTTACAAAACAGCCTTTAAAGATATGGATTGTAAAATTTCATACATTTTGAAGACACCCCATGTGAATAGGGTAAAAAGTTGAACTAATAGATATCACCATGAAACTTCCCTAATTGATTACTTACATTAAGACAATTATTTTTTGCATTACAAGTTTGCATTACTGAAGAAATTGTATGTTTAAATATGCAAATGAGGCATTATCTTGTGAAATATATGCAAATTTTCATATATTTCCTGAACAAACATTGTGACATTGGATAAAGCCAGTTTCAAAATTCATGTTTCATTTTGTTGACATATTGGAGTCAAAGGTTTTTAATAAGGGAATCTATTTTCATCACATCATAAATCAGAAAATACCGTATACAGCGATTAAAAAAAAACAATTTCCGCCATGTTTTTAGGACTAAAATGTTCTGTAAATCAGGTTATGAATGATATATGAACAATACTCTCTGTACAACCCTTCAGAATATAGAGAGGAATGAAACTAGAAAGTTTGTTGGATGTAAGTGCTGCTGAAGTGGAGATTTCTGGCTCGTAGTCTGAGAAAAAACTAATTTTGTAAAATTTCATACATTTTGAAGACACTATAGGTGAATAGGGTAAAAAATGTAACTAATAGATATCACCATGAAACTTCCCCAGTTGATTACTTTCATTAAATCAATTCTTTTTAGAATTACAAGTTTTCTGAAATATTATGTTTACCTATGCAAATGAGGCGTTATCTAATGATAACTTTTGATGAATTTAGGAGAAATCTACAGACGCAAATAGAGAAAGTAGTACAATAAATATTTAAATATGTATTTTGGATGTTTTTTATCCACGAGTCTGAAAGAAGACATGTTAAGGAAGCCCAAAATCTCAAAATTGACCAATGTATGAAAAACATCACGAGGAATCAGGGCACACACAGTTTAACAGAGCATCAGCCTGTTAGCATTACTCACGACTGCGAGCTGCCAATCCACAGATGAAAGGAAGCTGATTGAGGAACAGGAAACGGGGAGCAATAAGAGTCATTGGCAGGGTTTTCTGCGCTCTTCGTGTTGCTGAGGCAACTTGGCCTTGAGATCTGAGTCGCAGGTTAATAACATGAACAGGAAGTCTGCATGCAGACAGGTATGAGGTCAGTATTTCCACGCAGCTGACTGCTTGTTGTTCTCTCTGGTGTATGATGTTGAGAAAACAATTTGCTGCTCTGGACTCTGTCAAATTGAAAATGACAGCAAGACGGACAATAAAAAAATTAAGAATAGGTCCATATATTATATTTAAAAAGTAGTCAAGTTTGTAGATGACTCTTTTCTGTCCATGTTAACTGACCAGTGAGCGAAGTCATGATTATTTGAATGGCAAATTACTTTAACAAGCACAAATTAGCACGGCGAATTTCAGTAAAATCAGTCAGGGGGTTTCTGGAAACCCAAATGTTTTCTTTGTAAGCAGTTCCTGCAGGGCGAGAACATGTTAAAGAACTGAAATAGCAACACAAACAAAAACACAAAGAATAATTCCTCTAAATGTGAACCAGCTGTTCAGAGTATGCCTCGGCTTGTTGCTTCCACACAGCGAGGACTTGACAAAAGATGAATATTTTCAACATTTTACCCCCAAGGAGTTGCACAAGAGAGCTGCATGTACGCACGAACCAAATCCTGCATTCCCGGAGTGGCTCCAGGGATGGCGATGACGGTTAATTGATTGTTTAATTGATTAATCAAGAAAGTAATTGGCAGATTAATCGATAATGAAAATAATCGTTAGTTGCAGGCCTTGCTATCACGCCGAGATGGTGAACATGGTTAACAATATACAGTAGTGGCCAGAAGGGAACCAGAAAACTGGGGGAACTGTTGTGAGATTCTTAAGGTTAGGCTTTGACCTTGAATAGTTAAGGTTAGGAAAGGTCGGCAGCGAGTCTTGCGAGAGAAAGCGTGACTCTAAACTCTTTGTCTTGAGGGATTTGTCTCATTCTTGCCTTATTTTACTGCTCAAATAAAGGGAGAAAGAACGAGAGTAAAGTAATACTCTACCCTGAAATAACAAGGTTCATTCCCTCGTCCATATTGTCCTAATAGTCCTTAAAGTGGAAATTTAAACATGCTGGGAAAACTCCGTCTCCTGAGGAAGATACAATCGGAAACTCCACAGAACAGCCTCTAAGTGGGCCTCGTGGTTGGCTGATTTTATCAACTACTGTGTGTGTACTGTGGTAGTCCTCTCAGCTCTGACCTCAGAGCGGAGTGAGACCCTGCCCTTAAATCTCTCTGCATGCAAAGAATGCAGCGAGACGTCCAAGTCAAACGAGAATCTTCCTCCTCGTGATATACAGTTGTGCAGCTGATTGGGCCTCCAGTTTGTCTCTAATAACGTCTTCCAGTGGTGGTTTCTCTCTCTCTCTCTCTCTCTCTCTCTCTCACACAGATCCTGTTATCCTCTTTTCTGTTTTCCTCCCTCCTTCTCGTGCACAGATCCAGTGTTTCTCCTCTCTCAGCTCCACCCACCTGCAGATAAAAGCCAAACCCTCAACCAGAGCTGCTGTTCAGCGTCTGTCCCAAACTCCTCAAAGCGTTGTGATACTTCCACCCTGCAGCAGCAGCAGCAGCAGCAGCAGCAGCAGCAGCACACAAAGGTAAGAGATGCATCACCACTGGAACAGCTGGATTAGATGATGTTTTGTTTGGCATGTTTAGGTCAGCGAGCACTCATTAGATTTGATTATTTTTTAATGTGTTTTTCTTGCGTCCGATTGCACTGGATCATTTTCCCTTTCCTCTTGGAAAAACAGGACAAATCACGTCCTGTTTCTTTCTTTTGGGATGGATGCACGTGAGGAAAAAGAACATGCGCAAAAAAAACCTTCCAAAATGTTTCATAAGACATTCATAAAGCTCTCTGCTGTGCTGACAGAAGCCTCTGCAGATATAACAGTTTTCCAAATGCAAAGAACATCCAAAAAGAGACACCTGGGAAGTATAACTCAGGCTTAAGCTTGTTAAAATAAATGCACGGTGCAGCGTCTTGACAGGATTTAGCACCAGTTAATGGAATGTCTTGACATTTCGGTTTTGGATTTTAGTTGCACGTCTTTCAACAAAGAGGGGGAAAAAAGGTGGAGGCGCTTTTTCATCCAGTGTTTGAGGAAGGAAAAATATCCAGTGTTAAGGTTATTGTAGTTTTAACTACCCTGCATTTAAATGAGAGAAAACAGGATTAAATTAAAGTGGGCTTTAGAGAGAGGCTTTCTGGCAGCACTGAGAAATGAGTCAGAGATGGAAAATTTGGGGTTCAGGAAATCTTTCTTTCTACCTCAAACATGCAGAAGGGAGTGCTTTCAATCTTTGCTGTTCTCATGTAGAAGTTGAGTCAGGCATTTGTGTCCCCTAATGTTCAAAAAGACAAACTTGTGTGCATGCAAACTGACCAAAAGCTCCAAAGCAGCCACATGTTTCACCTCTCTATCCTCTCTATAACGTGATAACAGAATATCTGAGTATGCACCTGCCAGGAAAACAGTTGGGAATCCCTGTTTCACACCCGACGTGGATTTATCACAATGTTCAACAAGCAAGTGGGTGGAAAAGTGCATGCAATAGTAGCTCGCAATAGCATCTGTTTCGGAGTAGAAGAGGTGGCTAATGAGCTTCACAGGCCTCTGATGAGCTGAGGTGATAAGTGTCTTAATAAAACTTTAGATCCACCACAACGGTTAGATTTTTAGGGAACTACTTGCATCTGTTTATAACTTTCAGCTCTTTACTGCAGTTTAAAGTCGATCATGTTTTCCCCGTCTTCGAGAGAAAACTCTTAATTAGGGGAAAATGTGGCTAAGCGGACATAGCTGAGGTTAAACAAGTCGCGCGATTAAGTCGCTGATGGTTTTTGATTACGGTATAAGTGTAATCCTCGTTGCTCTGAGAGGACTGTTGGCATCAGCAAAGTGTGGTATAGCAGCACACTGTGGAAACTCACAAAACAGCGCTGTGCAGATGTGAGGAGGTCACGAAACAGCTCCGAAAATCTACAGCTTTGTGAGTTTAGGCAGCACATTTGGTGTAAGTTATTATCCGCAGTGGTGTCATGCCCGGACCAACCAAGATGCATGCGTGCATTTTTGAATATAAGTTACCGAAAGGGTCAGGAATGAATCTTGGAGGCCGGTCTTCACCAAACATGGTCATTGCAGTACACTCGCGTGGTTGTGTTTCTGTGTCCAAGGGCCTGAGGGTAGCTGGATCCTGTGAACTCTGAGGTTTGGCAACAGAACGGCTTCACAACTCCAAGATGTTTAACATGTTTCTGCAAACACCAAATCAGCTTGTCAGGAACATGTTGGTCTCATTTTTTTGTGCAGAATAAACAAACAAGATATAATATGTTTATGAGTGAGCTTTAGAGGTGCTGGTAGGTGGATTAAGTGGTAGTTTAATCACCAGAGGCCCCACGATACGATATTATCACCATACTTGAGTATCGAGAGTATTAGAGTATTGCGATTTATTACCTTTTTTCCACTGCAAATTATGCAACATCTGTTTTGTGTAATCAGATACAGTTTTCACTCTGTTCATTTCAGAGGTTTCATTCACATATCTGGAGGTCAGAGGTCAAGGGGCCCCTTTGAAAATTGGCCATGCCTGTTTTTCCTCGTCAAAATTAAGCGTAACTTTGGAGCGTTATTTAGCTTTCTTTCCGACAAACTAACATAACATGCTTGGTACTAATCGATTCCTTTTGTTTTCTAGTTTTCGTACGATACCATGTATATAAGACTGAGCCCGCTACAACCTCTGAAAGACAGAATAGCAGCCGGGTCCGCTTGTCGGAGAGTGGTATTACCTCTCATCTACCTCTCAGCAAGAAAGTGAATAAGCTTATTTCCCAAAATCTCAGCATTTCAGAGTACGTGAATGTCTCTCGTTTAAAGTTTGTTTTTAAAGCTTGCAGAAGCTGCCGAAACGGTGACGGTTGCAGAAGCAAACCTGCGTCAAAGTTGCACGTTTGAATCCCCAGACTGTGAAGGAAAATCTGTGCAGGGAGCGGACCAGATGCTTCCGTCAGCAGTCTGTGATTTTATATATTTGTCACTGTGTTAATGTCTCTAGACGGTGTTTTCTCTCTCCGTCTCGCGCTCAGACTCCCTCACAGTTCTCACCTACTGAACAGGAAGTGTTTATGTAGCTCAGAGGGAATGTGTCTCTTGATCCTGCAGCTGCAGCCTCTGTGACTCGAGGCCATGTGTCCAAACACTCTCCTGCTACCGTGCAGAGCACTGCAGCCTTAAGAAACGCCTCTGAATATGAAATATAAATCACTTCATAACTGCATTTCGGTTGTTTATCATGTTTCTGCAAGCGATTAATCTCTCACTTTAGCCGTCGTAGTGTGGTATCGTAGTTTACCGCTCTTGAATTACTGCTTTAAAATCTGCAGATTTACTGCAAAGTATCTCTTATCTAAACTCCTAAGTAGACAGAGTCGTAGCTCTTATTATCCCTCGTAAATACTCCACTGCAAAAACATCTGGACAGTAGGGAAAGGGAGGATCGTATTTTTTCTCTGAGTGGCGTATTTTACGGTGTGACTGCATAACGCATTAAGCTTCCCGGGACTGTCGTCATATCCCATTACTGTCACCGGTCAGACGACGCATGCATGTTGCAGCGAGGACTAAACGATCCCGGGCCAGTTTATGATCTCAATAAACTGATATGTGTGTAAGAAAAGTTTGTAAATGCAGCCGACCGAGAAGCCCAGTCACTCCGTGCATTACGTATAGTTAGAGAACGCTCCGGGGGAAACCACCATCAAAGTGAAAGTCAGTCATAAACTTTAAAAAACTCTCGCTCAAAGCGACATATAATCACCACCCAGTCGTTTATTTATATTAAAACCACTCTCACCCTCCAAATTTCACCAATTACCACTCCTCTGGAAGGTTTGCCCACTTTATTTTTGATGTCCAAAAGCATTCATTTTAGGGATGTTGGAAATCTTACAAGGTATTTGTGGTCAATTTGTGATGGAGCTTTTTTGGCATTTTTGTGCCTTTTATCAGATGAATTGGCAGCGATGGAGGAAATATTCACATCCTTTATCCAAGTAGAAATACCAAGAAGTAATCACAGCAAAATGTACTAAAAGTATCAACAGTAAAAGCAGTGATTTTGCAGTAAAATAGCCCAGAGTGACTGATGTATTATCATATATGACATTATTAGATTGTTAATACTGTTGCAGCTTCTGGCGAGGAAAAACTGCCATGGCCATTTTCAAAGATGTCCATTGACCTCTGACCTCAAGATATGTGAATGAAAATGGGTTCTCTGGGTACCCACGAGTCTCCCCTTTACAGACATGCCCACTTTATGATAATCACATGCAGTTTGGGGCAAGTCATAGTCAAGTCAGCACACTGACACACTGACAGCTGTTGTTGTCTGTTGGGCTACAGTTTGACATGTTATGATTTGAGCATATTGTTTTATGCTAAATGCAGTACCTGTGAGGGTTTCTGGACAATATGTGTCATTGTTTTGTGTTGTTAATTGATTTCCAATAATAAATATATACATATATTTGCATAAAGCAGCATATTTGTCTACTCCCATGTTGATAAGAGTATTAAATACTTGACAAATCTCCCTTTATGGTACATTTTGAATTGAATTTGCGATTAAATGTGATTTAATATTTGAATCAATTGACAGCCCTAGTCACAATATAAATCTGAAGGGTCGTGAGATCATTAATGGGGTCTGAAAGAACAAAAAAACTAATTTATATTTATAAATTTGTTGGGAAATACTGGATATTTTTTTACTTTTTTGGTCTTCAAGCAATGATTTTAATAAAACCATCCGTTTTGGTCGTAGTCGACTAAGATTTCTTCAGTCGATAAGTAATTTTTTTATGCTTTATTTCCAAGAAACTTATGAGATCTGTCGGTTAAATCAACTAATCGATTAGTCGTCAAAATAGTCGACAAAAGATCTTAATCTGAAAGTAACTATAGTAAGCTATCAGATAACTGTCGTGGAGTAAAAAGCACAATAAGTACTTCAAAATTGTACTTTATGTGCAGTACTTTATGTACAGAAGAAGACAACATGTGGCCCATTGCAGAGTGTGGGCTGCTCTCTGCTGATTTACACAGTTCAGTACATAAAATATATTTATGCAGCTGCACAATTCCCCGCTGGAGTCTGTGGTTTAAACACAGTGCGAGTGATCAGATTTGATTATTGGCCAAAACGTTGTTATTGCCTATAAAAATAATCATTCACTAGTGGAGTGTCCCTCTGAGAGCCAGTGCAAATACGAGAGGAAAAAAAAGTGACGAAACCGCATGACGTTCAGGACAAAACTTGGATGAAGTTTGGAACAGTCTGCGTGTTTCCTTCCTGCTGTGCGAGACGTCTTCAGAGTAAAC
This sequence comes from Sebastes umbrosus, assembly GCF_015220745.1. Classification (NCBI taxonomy): domain Eukaryota; kingdom Metazoa; phylum Chordata; class Actinopteri; order Perciformes; family Sebastidae; genus Sebastes; species Sebastes umbrosus. Next base: position 3,719,719 of record NC_051292.1, read on the forward strand.
ATTCACATTTAAAAGTGCAATCTTCCCAAACAACTTCAGTAAAAACCTGAAGTGCTTCTTAGTTCTGAAGTGCTGTTAAACCGTCATCCGCTGACACCAGATACTCTGTTTTGACAGAACTCAAAGCTAATAGGAAAATAATTCCCTTCCTGCTCCGATATTTTGCCTGAAATGAAAATTGTGGCCAGACATTGGGTGACTTGTGGTTCCCAGAGCTGTAGGAGAGAGAAAATCTGTCAATGAGATGGGTGAAGAGGTCGGTTAGACTGTGTGTGTGTGAGTGAGAAGGAGGTGTAAGCATGTACGTACGTGTATGTCAAAGGTCAGAGCAGCAGTAAGCAAACACTGCGGTTGAAACTCATCTGGATGCCACTTCCTCTCGTGGCATCAAATGTGTTCCCGCCTCAAAACGAGGCTTTTCAATCCGCCTAAATGTCAGCTGACCCTTCGTCTGCCGTGTTTGAGGCTGCAGACGCCCTCCAAAAAAGGGGAGTTCGCCCTGCAAAGAGATCGAGTAGGTGTGAAGGAATGCTGTAAAATAGGTCGCAGAGGAACCGGAGCAGACGAGGAAAACTCCCCTCCGTGATAACCTGAGTTGTGGCGCGAAGACTTGATGATTGAGGCGAGATAAATCACCTGCTCGGGAGACAAAGAAAAACAGCTTCATGTCCAGAGTATTCTCAATATGACTTGTGGTTTGTGAGAATAACGCAGTAAGAGGCTGTTGTAGATGGAAAATGGCAGGCGTGATGCACAACGTCCCGTATTAATTACACCAAAAACAAAATAAATCCGATCGTACAAAAGGGGTTTAAGTCGGCCAACAAACGTCAGAATAATTTGGTCTTTGTTGCCGTTGGAAGCACGTTCCAGTCCGGGGAAAACACCAGTAAACAACACTGACTGATACAAGTATTGATGGCTTGAATTCCCAAGTCAAAAACAGAGTTTGGTGCCCTCTTTTGAACCTCACTGCTCGCTTTATTAGCAGTGAGATTCATAACTTCTTTGTCTGACATGTGCTGTCTAAATGTTTTTATTTATAAAAGTGATTCCTTTACATCGACTGTAGAAAGATGCATCTACAGTAAACCGTGTTATACTGTGTATTTAGGAGCAGGGCTGCAGAAAGATACAGGATACTGTAACTGTACTGATAAAAACAAGAAGGATAAAAACACGTAATAACATAAAATCGTTTGGTCTATGAGATGTCAGAAAATAGTGAAAACTCTCCTTCATCATCAGTACTCAGAGCTCAAGGTAATGTCTAAGTATTGCATGCTTTTCCAGACCTCAAAGATGTTTGATTTAATATCATATGAATCTAAGAAAAGCGGAAAATCCTCATATTTGAAAAGCATTTTTAATATGGTAGCTGATTGAAATAGTTGATCGCGATTAATCTCACTTTCTTTAATTATCGCTTTAACGTTAACACTTAATTTCTTGCATTCTTATGCACCAATTTTATGTCTTTTCTGCATCAAGTTATGGTGGAAATGTCGTAAATTATGTAAAGAAAAACACAAAATTCAGGTGACAATTCAAAATATTAACAAGAATATAATGGAGAAGTAAGCCTCTCCGTCATTCTGTATTGCTTTTTAGGTCATTTTATACAGTGACATCAAGTTGTAAAGAATGTATGCAATCCCAAGACTGTTTAGGGACCTCAGTATGCAGAAATATTCAAATACTAGGGCTGTTTATCTGTTCAAAATGAACCTTAAAGGGAGATTTGCCAAGTATTTAATACTCTTATCAACATGGGAGTGGACAAATATGCTGCTTTATGCAAATGTATGTATATATTGATTATTGTAAATCAATTAACAACACAAAACAATGACAGATATTGTCCAGAAACCCTCACAGGTACTGCATTTAGCATAAAACAATATGCTCAAATCATAACAAACTGCAGCCCAACAGGCAACAACAGCTGTCAGTGTGTCAGTGTGCTGACTTGACTACGACTTGCCCCAAAACTGCATGTGATTATCATAATGTGGGCATGTCTGTAAAGGGGAGACTCGTGGGTACCCATAGAACCCATTTACATTCACACATCTGGAGGTCAGAGGTCAATGGACCCCTTTGAAAATGGACATGCCAGTTTTTCATCTCCAAAAAAGCATCTTTAATCTCTCGTGACTCTCGCCTGCAGAAGCTCCAGCTGCAGTGTGAGCACAAGGGATAAAACAGTAGAGGTGGAGTGTTTTTCTTATAAAAGTCAGGTAATAACAGCAACAACTCACTCACACATGCATGCAAATAGTCACACAGGTGCATTCCCCAGATGTTGTCTTGGCGCTGACGCTACCTCTGTCAGCTGATCGCTGCATTCCTTTGTGTTTGTGTGTCTAAACGTTTTCACACTGCACTGACAGAAGAGTTGTATGCATTATTTCGAGGCGTATTTTATAGAAAGCCAAACCCTCAATAAGAAGGTGTCAGTTTGTTTTCAGCTGCCCGCTCTCACTGGAAAAGAAAGACCCTCTGCAATCAGTTTAAAGCACAAAAGCCAGGCCTGACCACGAGCAATTAAGACATGGCACCCGTATCTGTAAGCAATGACACGCCTCCGCTCCTCATCGTTTGTTTATCGAGCTCTCGAGTCCTCCCATCTGGAATCGGTCAGCAGAGGAACACAAGAGGAGAAATGGAAATTTGATTATTTTCAAAGCCGAGCTGGAGGTGATAAAAGACTTGTGGCTCATCACCAAGCGGGGCCGGTCTGTGGTTGTGAGTGTTGGCGAGGAGGTTCAGAGGGAACCGGCAGCCATCGTGGGGTTTGCCATCAGGCGAGAGGCTGAGGAGGTGTCTGAGGAGTTTTCATGCACAAGATGAAAGATTTAACAAAAAAGAAGTTGTTCGAAAAATCTTGTTTGGTCTGTTTTGCGATTTAAGGATGTCAAGTCAAGATATTTATTGTCAAACCATCTGAATACACATTTGTATATATAGTGGGATGACATTGTTCTTTCAGCAACATGTTGCAACAATAACACAAAGCAGGGAAACAAAGGACTACAGATATAACGGTACCGCATCTTCTAGCAGCCAATAATGCAAAACCAATATATATTTTATCATGTGAACCCCAGCTTGTCTAATAGTTGCCAGACGTTGTACATTGTAGTCCATGTTATGTGTGCTTTTGTTTGGATGGTTGGATGAAAAAAACAGTTTTGGCTCCAAGAAGTGACGGCACCTGGCCAAGAAATAGCCAACTTGTCGTTTGTACACATCGTTTTTGTTCATAAGTGAGCTTTAGAGGTGCTGGAAAGCAGATTTCGTCACATTTTGACAGAGCCAGGCTAGCTGTTTCCCCCTGTTTCCCGTCTTTGTGCTAAACTAAGCTGCAGGTGCTCGCTTCATTTTTACTGTACAGACGAAGGCTACGTTCCAAATAGCATACTTTTTCTTTTTTACTTTTAGTACATACTGCAGCTGCCCTTACAAAGTACGCACTGTTGCATGCAGTATGCATACAATTGGGACATTCGTCATGATATTGTTCCTTGAACTTTGACCCTCTTGTTCATATAAGATAAGATATAGTTCAAGCGTATAAAATACAAGTGTATAAAAAAAAGTACTATTTCTAGCACCAGTGCCTAATAGAATAACAATTAAGTAAGATACATTTACTAAAATGAGTAAATAAGATAAGTAAAATAAAAAAGGTAAAGTAAGCTAAAAAAAAACTGAAAATGAAGTAATATTGCACATGTTGGACATTAATATTGCACACCATGAACAGTGATATTGAACATGAGAATCAAAAAAGTAGTTTTGCACATGATATTGATATTATTGTTGTTGTCCGGTGTATCCGCTGTGCAGAGGATTGTGGGTCAGAATAGCCAGAAAAGCATGCCAGTGTGCATACTGCAAAATGCGATCGGATGTAGAAGTACATCCTGGTATTTTTGCAATACTGCATTTGACATATATGTATTTGGGACATACTAAATCTTTTTCTGGCATACTAAATAGGAGGGTAGTGTGGTATAGTACAGGGGTCAGCAACGAGAATAAAGTCATAACTTTATGATAACAAATTCGTAATATTACGAGAATAAAGTCATAATTTTACGAAAAAAAAGTCGTAATATTACGAGAATAAAGTCATAACTTTATGATAACAAATTCGTAATATTACGAGAATAAAGTCATAATTTTACAAGAAAAAAAAGTCGTAATATTACGAGAATAAAGTCATAACTTTACAAGAAAAAAAGTCGTAAAATTGTGAGAATAAAGTCATAATTTTACAAAAAAAAAGTCGTAATATTACGAGAATAAAGTCATAACTTCCTGAGAAAAAAAGTTTTAATATTGTGAGAATAAAGTAATAACTTTACGAGAAAAAAAGAAAATAACACGTAAAATTACTACTTTATAATATTATGACTTTATTGGCTCCGGAGCCGCAGGTTGCAGACCCCTGGTATAGCATAACATGCTGAGTATTGAGAAATACCTAAGTACTTGTAAGAAGAAGTTCAGTAGCTGAAAATAAAAAAATACCTGTCTGGTGAAACTGACCCAATAGACGTTTTTCACAGCAGACAGTTTGACTTGTCATAGTAGGAAAAGCACAGGTGTGTTTCATAACATTAATGCCGGCTGCATCCCACATAGTGAGCCTTCAACACCATATGAATGCATGCACCTTTAATGAGACTAAACTCTCCAGTTCCTGGTCGGAGTTATTTAGTTAGAAACGTCGGCCGTACCGTGAAAGATCAGACATTACATGGAATTTCAGCTCCGAGGGGCTTCTTACTTTAAACAGCTCAACAAATCTTTGCCCCATCAATACACGCTAGCTGAAGTTATAATTGAAAGCTTATGTTGTGCTGGAAATTACCTGTTAAATCTTCAGAAAGAGGAGGAAGAGGAGAAGCCTGAGCGATGGAGATAAACCAGGAAAAGACTTTATTTGGTGTGTTGCCATACAGGGAAGTCAAAGCTAAACATACAGACAGTGTAATGTGCTTCAATAGACCTGTTTCACAGGGTGGGAAAGAAGAAAACTAGATTTAAACATCGTCTCTAAGACATTAGGTCACCACTGATGAGGCTCTGAAGCTGCATACAACAGCTACTCATGCATCTCGTCCAGTAAATGGAGTAGGATGTGTTTTCGTCTGCTCTGTTAGCCGTGACGACTTGACGTATCCTTGGAGGTCGGTGGGAACATGTGTTTCAAAGCACCGCTCCGTCCGTCCTTGTTTTGCTTTCTTATTGTTTTTACGGAGGTTCCTCGCCAAGCATATGTTCCCTTTCTTTGCATGCAGAGAGAATAGGTTGCATTGTGGGACTTCTAGGGGTGTTCACCACGGCGATGATCAGTTTTAACATCCCCATGTGTGAAATCATGTTCAATTTAGAAGATCAATACTTGACGATGAATCCCCGGCTGGGTTTATATCTGAAAAAGATGTTTAATAAAGGTTTTCTCCAGCACTGGAGTTTGGATAAAAGTACCAAAAAAGGCTATTTAGTCTGCTCATAATAGCTGCATGTGGCATTTAAACACTCAGTTGCTTTCAATTTAAGCTTTTTAATTGTGCCTGTAACTTTTTATTGCTCCGTTTTCTCTACAAAACATTCATTAGGAATTTAATAGCAAACATTTAGTGTTTTTGCTAAGACTCCCCACATCTCCCATGATTGTCCATAGTTAGTTTTATGTTTTATAATGTACCTTAAAGGGAGATTTATCAAGTATTTAATACACTTATCAACATGGGAGTGGACAAATATGCTGCTTTATGTGAAATATATGTATATATTTATTATTGTAAATCAATTAACAACACAAAACAATGATAGATATTGTCCAGAAACCCTCACAGGTACTGCATTTAGCATAAAACAATATGCTCAAATCATAACAAACTGCAGCCCAACAGGCAACAACAGCTGTCAGTGTGTCAGTGTGCTGACTTGACTATGACTTGCCCCCAAACTGCATGTGATTATCATAAAGTGGGCATGTCTGTAAAGGGGAGACTCGTGGGTACCCATATAACCCATTTACATTCACATATCTTGAGGTCAAATATGATTCTGCCGCTGTGGTTATGGATGAACAGTGAAACAGATCAGAGGTCAGTTACAGACTTCAGTTGAATGGATTTCAGTCTCTCAGGTGGACAGTGTCTGCTGTCTCTGTCCATGGTGCTGGATCTATACATTGTTTAGAGCATCTTTTACTATGATGGCCTCTGAGTTCAGCTGGATGCAATGACCAAAAAACAGAGGATTTAAAATGATTATTAAGTCTTTCATATGAGGTTTTGTTTGCTGCATATTTACTGTATGAATATGATGTGTGACTGTAAGAAAAAATGTCATATGACTAAGATGTCATCTTTAATATGTTGCTCTTTTGTTGTGAACATTGTAGCCGGAGACTTCTCAGTTCTCTCACAAAGCCCAGATTTAAAGCAGAGGATGTTATATATTGATTCTCAGCTCCTAGACGGGCTGCACAAATACCGCTTTATAACTTTACAGTTCTGCTACATTTATTTTTAATGCCTCTGTCCCTGTATTCCTCCAGGAATGAGGTGTGTCTCCGCATAACTGTATCAAGGCCAAAATATGTCTACCAGGTGGAGATGGCAGCTTAATGTTACAAACCCCAGGCCTCCGCGAAAGGTCACCACCTGACATTCATCCAACCTGACATCCATATTTTCACAGCAGGACTGCAGCTAACACCTGGCTGGATTCCACGCATGGCCGCCGTCCCACTCATGCCTTGGAAAAGACCCAGAAGAGCGACCTAAAGCGAGGGGAAGTGGAGGAGAAACCAGACGAAGGAGGCGCGGGCCAGAGGGAGCGACGAGCTTCGGTTTGAGAGGAGGAGAAACCTGAAAGTAAGAGAATTTGTCGTTTTGCATGGTGGAACCTGTGGCTGTAAACTGACCATAAAAGATTAAATTAAATCAAATTAAAGGGTGATTTGCATGACAAAATCTGTTTTGTATATTTCTTTTGATTTCTAATATTTGAAACTTTGTACAAAAACATGTCACTTGAGTTTATGTATATATAAAGTTATGAGCAGCAACATACTGTACAGAACTGACTTGAATATTACCTGAACATTTTGGATATTTTAGCTAAAATAAGTATGGTACAATTATTGGTTTGAGTTTTAAGTTTATTGATTTATGATGTCAAATAAGAATTGCAACAAAATTACACTAAATATGAAATTCATATTTATCTTTTATTATGGTAATTTACAGGGCCGGCTCTAGCCCTTTTGTTTTTTTGGATTTGGATTCGGAGTCCCTCCTTTCTAATATAAATAATCAATTGATCCCTGATATTGTTGGATTAAAAGTGTTTAGTCAGTTTCACTACAATTTACACTTTTATTAACAAATAAAGTGTGGCTGGGCAGATGAAAAAGTGTGAGAAAGAAAGGGTGAAAAGTTTGATTATTTATTTATTCATTTATTCATTTATTCATTTATTCATTTATTCATTTATTCATTTATTCATTTATTTATTTATGTATTTATTTATTTATTTATTTGGTTAGTTATTTAATTATTTATCTGTTACCTCAATGCAGAAAATGAGGAAGTGCACCTACTGGCATTTATTTTATTTTATTTTATTTTTTTTATTTTTTTTATTTTATTTTATTTTATTTTATTTTATTTTATTTTATTTTATTTTATTTTTTAATTTTTAATTTTTAATTTAATTTAATTTTTTTATTTTATTTATTCATTTATTTATTTTATTATTACGGGTTTTTTAGATGGCGATCAGTGCCCCCCAGAAAGTGGCAACCCGTAGCCGACCACCTATATGACCTATGCCTTAAGCCAACCTTGGTAATTGATCATCACAGCCATAATTAGAAATTTACCGAGTATTTAAAAAAAAAAAAAAGTTAATTGTGTCTCCCTACAATATGATCTAAATGTTATTTAAAGCATTTTTTTAACGCCAATTTTTAAGATATTCACATTATCACAATCAGCCTTAACTTTAAGTTTAACTTCAGTTTATTTTTTTGTTCATACTCTGATCCCTGTTTGTATCTATAACACACTAATTGTGCAGATGAACTAGATCAGGAGATGCGTGCTATGAATATTGTACAGTAGAAATATTCCGCCTGCTTGCTTTTTTAATAATTGCCCAAAAAAATGTGTCTTATTTTCCAAAATCTTTGATCTCTTTGGTCCCGTTTCAGGACATACAAATACCCCGGCGGAGGAAAACATACATTCACCCATCGCCGTTTATTTTCCCACCGTGCTCTTGGCAGCACTTAGCCAATCTCTTTAGCACGGACATGTTTAAAGGATTACCGTGTGTTCAGAACTGACCACGTCCCCTGCGGGGCCTCCTTAATTACCATATATGTTTTAGCAGCATGTGCTTTGTGTAATTCACCTCAAGGATATGAGACTCTGAGGCTTTTACGCAGTATGTTTGAATAGATATGTAAACAAGGGGAAGGAAGGTCAGGCTGTTTCGGTTTGACCACAGTGGCTTTCATAGTTTCTTGACTCAGCTGGAAGATGGAAGAGCACAGCCTGCTGGTCGTGGACCAACATGAAGGCTGCTTTTAACTTAAACGCTGTGTGTACAGTATGAATCCTAGTGGTGTAAACAGACTGCAGGACTTCTTTCAGCTCTTATTTCTGGAAAGTAAATGATCAACTTGAACATCTGGAGTAGGATTGTTGATATTTGAACAAATACCCACTTCCAGATTTACCATCATCTCGCTCCCACTTAGCCTTTACCGTGTCCTGTGCACGAGAACGCCCCCTATTACAGACTGGCTGTAATAGTGTTTTGTGGCTTTGTTTGTTTCCCATTTACAAAGCTAAGGCTGTGTATGAACTCCGGATTCATTTTTTTCAGTGCACACAAAGCCCCCAGGAAGAGCGGCAGGTATTGAAGCCAATTTTCGTACTGACCAAACGGTGGAATTACAACTTCCGTGTGCATCAGGTGATGCCATTGGACCAAAAACGCTTTTTCCCATAGACTAACATTGGGAAAGAGACGTCTATAAATCAGCAGATAATTTTTTTTTTTTAGTTAAATCAACTTCTTGAAAGTTATAAAATGCACTTATAGTCGAATATAGAGTTTATTCCCTCGGCATAATGAACTACTGTTCACGTAAGTGAGCCGAGACTGAGCAGTTTGGAGGCGGAGTTAAAGGGCCCATGGATGCGGAAGCAGTGCGGAAGATTCGGGTAATTTTACATTCTTCAGTCAAGTCAATTTGGCTTCATGCGCCAATGATCAACTTTCATAGGAATGAATGGGATGCTGCCTCCAACGCTGTATCCAGTTCTCTTAATACAATGTTCTCTTCAAACAATGTTTGTTTGGCAATGATTTCAATATTTTAGTTACAAAATCAATGCACGAGAAATTGTATTTTTACTTTATAATATTTTTGATTGTTTTTAACCGTGAATGTACATACTTAACTTTGGATTATTTTCTGTTCTCCTATTTACATTGCTATTGATCTTATTTGTTATTATCTAATTGATCATATTTCATTATTATAATAAAACTGCTAAATTATACAATTTAGTTGTTTGTTATTGATTTTATACTGTGCACAATGGTAGAATGTGATGACTCAGAGGGTAGATGTCATGGCCAAAGGCTCCACTGTGTGCACATCGCCTCCTGTAGAGGATATCAGGAGTATTTTAGAGCCAGATTCCCTTCAAGAGGTAGAAAACCCATTTGGCACACTTTGGGTATCCAAGTAGCCAAATGGAGAGTCCGCCTGGTCCTATCCTCACTAAAACCTTTATAGAATCTATGTGCTTTGTGTTATTTATATCTGCTTTGGCACAGTTGTAGTCGAGGAGTTGCTGATTGAATTCAGTGTTATCTCTGTGCATGGCATCATCGCTATAATGGAGTTATCCACTGTGTAGTCTAGAAAACATTTTAGGTGAGGATAAAAATGTACATTTTTCCTTTGGTTCATCAGAGTTTACTCAGACATAGTAACAGTCACAATGTTACTGACACTGGGGATGAATTCTCTGAGGTGTTACCTATCCATAGAGACCAAGATCATGCATATAGACCTGGTAGTTGTGGAGCTATTCTTGATTTATTTTGGGTATATTTGTCTAGTCGAACCACACCTTCTAGCAGGAGAAGTCAGGATATCTTAACCAGGCTGCACAAAGAGGTTCATCTGCATAGTTACATTTATACCTATTTTCTTCTCCACTGCAGGAAATGGCGGCTGTACCCCTCCACTCTTTCTATCCACTCATCGCAGCGTTCCAGCTGTGTTTATTACACCCGGCCCACGGCGGGGCGTATTACGGACACAAACAGCCGCCTCCACAGCACCCGCCGTTGCCGCAGTACAACGACGGGTTTCCTCAGCAGCAGTTTTTGGGGAACGAGATGCCACACCTGCCTTACGGCAAAGAATCGCTGCCTCAGTACGGAAAGGAGCTTCCTCAGCTGCCGCTGCAGATGGGCAAAGAGAGGCCGCTGATTGAAGGCAAAGGTGAGTCAGCTAGTGATGTATTTTATTGATCAGAGTTGATTGATTTGATCAATATTCACCAAATGTTCCCTCTTGTTTACAGGACAAACATTCCCTAGAGGGGCTAAAGGTCCACCTCCTCCTGGTCCTGGTGGAGAAGGTCTCAGAGAGGGACCTCAGGGAGTTCAGGGTCCCCCAGGACCAGCAGGGCCGCCAGGACCACAAGGCCCCCCTGGGCTTCCAGGCCAGGGATTGCCGGGGCTACCGGGAAAGCCAGGGCCTACTGGTCCTCAAGGCTACCCAGGACTCGGAAAACCTGGCATGCCAGGATTGCCAGGAAAACCTGGAGGACCTGGATTACATGGAGCAAAAGGTGACCTTGGTCCTTATGGTGGTGAAGGACCAACTGGACTTCCTGGGCCTCCAGGGCTCCCAGGTCCCCCTGGACTCCCGGGGATTTCAAGATCAGGAGGTCAGGGGCTGCCCGGCCAGCTGGGTCCTCTAGGGGAGCCTGGCCAAAAAGGTCCACCGGGGTTTCCTGGTCCTTCAGGCTCCAAGGGAGAGAAAGGACATAGTGTACCTGGTTTGCCAGGTTTAATGGGGCCCAATGGACCACCAGGTCCACCTGGAAATGTAGGCATCCCTGGAGTTGGCAAACCTGGCTTGAATGGTTTTCCTGGACAACCAGGGATACCAGGAAAATCTGGTCCTCCTGGAGAGTCAGGACTGGCAGGGCAACCTGGTGAAAGAGGCCAACCGGGACCACCAGGCTTGCCGGGAATTGGAAAACCAGGAAAAGATGGTTTCAGAGGGCAACCAGGACCTCCTGGAGGGAAAGGGGAATCCGGCCCTTCTGGTTTAACAGGGGGTCCAGGCTTGCCAGGATATGGTAAACCAGGGTTTCCAGGACCTAAGGGTCACAAGGGACATGCTGGTCTTCATGGACCTCCAGGCCTAAAAGGTGATAAAGGTCATGGAGGTCTTCCAGGTGTCATTGGTTCCACTGGTGCTAGTGGTATACCTGGCCCACCAGGACCAATAGGGCCTCCCGGTAGTCTTGGCTTCCCAGGGCAAAAGGGAGAGGATGGTGTTTGGGGATCAAAAGGAAATCCAGGAATGAAGGGTGATTTAGGGCCCCCAGGTCTTCCAGGACAGCCAGGACAGTCAGGTGGGGGTGGACAACCAGGAACAAGAGGTTTACAAGGGCCCATTGGCCCTAAAGGAGAATCTGGTATGAGGGGTTCACCTGGTTCCCATGGTGCTGCAGGATTAACTGGACCAAGAGGAGAGGGGGGGCAATCTGGAGAGACAGGCTACCAGGGACCACAAGGTATCCCAGGGCTTACAGGACCAGGGGGACCACTTGGACCTCCTGGGATGCCGGGGCCAAAAGGCGAAACAGGCCTACCTGGTAAAAATGGCTATCCTGGTGAGGGAAAGCCAGGACCCCATGGTCATATTGGTCCTCAAGGTAACCCTGGGCCAAGTGGCCCTTCTGGACTTCCAGGGCAACCAGGACAACCTGGACCCCCTGGTCCTGCAGGACTACCTGCTGCATCTCCTGACCTCGGACGGATCCTCCCCGTTACCGGCCCGTACACGGGCCAAAAACAAGGTTACAAGAAGAACGGAGGCAACATTGGTGGAAATGGCGTGGAGATGCCCGCGTTCACGGCGAAGCTCACGACTCCGTTCCCTCTTGTTGGCTCTCCGGTCATCTTTGACAAACTCCTGCACAACGGCAACCAGGACTACAATCCCCAGAATGGTGTTTTCACCTGTAGCGTACCAGGGGTCTACTACTTCGCCTACCACGTCCACTGCAAAGGGGGTAACGTGTGGGTGGCACTGATGAAGAACAATGAGCCGGTGATGTACACGTATGATGAATACAAAAAGGGCTTGCTGGATCAGGCATCGGGGAGCGCCGTACTCCCGCTACGACAAGGAGACTCTGTGCATATACAGCTGCCATCTGACCAGGCGTCCGGACTTTATGCTGGTCAATACGTCCACTCCACGTTCTCTGGATACTTATTGTACCCAATGTAAGAAACGTGTACAAACAAAGGCGAAAATAATGACACACTGATGGTATCTTTTACCATATTTATGGTCTCAAAGGTACAATGTAGGTCAAGTTAAAGGGTTTACAATGAGTGGTGGCAGAATAATGTTTTTATACATACTTCATTGAATTATCCTTTGCATCAAAATTTACATATATCATCAAAAATTATGCAGTTATGAAATAATCTGGTCATATGATATATAAGAGGTTTCATGTGAGGGTTGTGGAGAGCAGAGGTAAAAAAAAAAAAACTTGTATGTTTACATTGTGCATTTATTCTTATATCCATCCACACACAATATACCAGTGTTCATGTCATGGCTGGAATAATTCTTGCAGAATTGTATTCACTTTTCACTAATTTTTTTTGCTTTACAGTTATATACTGTATACTGGGCACATAGGAACATATTGGTTTCATTGTACAATGCATTTACTCACAGCCAAAGACTGTATATAAAGATGGACAACATACTAGCTCCCCAAAAGTGAAGCCCAAACATCTTGATCGCCCCCTGGTGGCTGGTTGCAGTATAGGTCATAAGTCCCGCCCCCTCAATGTTAGTGGAAGGAAAAAGTCAAAGTATACGTCAAATAAATTTTTCCCAAAGATGGTTTCTGTCATTTTAGGTAGTTCTTATCATGCTGATGTATGTTCAAGTGTTCATTTATCTGATAAGTTTGATTTTAATTAGGTATCTGGCTCCAAATGATGTCAAAATCTCCAATTGGCAGATCCCGTGTCAGGTATATTTTGGCTGTGGAAGTGGAGACGTGTCGTCGATCTTTATATACAGTCTATGCTCAAGGCTATCAGTACATAATGCTGGGTTATGTATTTAGGGTCATCATACAGTAATTAAGTTATTGTAAGTGTTTTTACGTTATTTTGAAAATGCAGCTTTTTAAAAGAAAATCTTAATACAAATTTTGACATATACATCTGACAGTAAAATAAGTATTTGGGTGAGTTTTTAAATCTAATTTCATACCATATCTCGGTCCATAACAGAACAGTTTTGTCCACAATTTGGCAGTTTTTGATTCTTTGCTTTTGGCCATTTGATTTGTCTTGTTTTGTTTGTAAGACATGAATTCTTTAAAAGGTTTTTGTCAGTTTGTCAGTATTCTCTGTAATTTATTTGTTTGACTACTGATTATTTGGGATTGTGTTAATTTCTGTGTGTTGACAGTAAATTAATTAATTCCAAAATGCAGAACGTACATGTTCTGTGGCAAAACATAACACAAATATTAAAAAATATGTCCATACTCATACCCATTCATACCACCGTGTGTCAGTTTATTTTTATTTTGTACTTTATTTCTTCAAACTTTGGATGTGCTGTTTTGGAATAAAATTCTTTTTTAAAAAATCTTAATTTTTTTTCTTTACTTTGGACAATGATGCACAGCATTAAATGATAAACTGTGCCTAAAGTATGTGAATATTGTTGCTTTGATTGGTGTAATATTGGTTTAATAAAGAAATAAAAACATTTGTCCTGACTTGATTTTCATTTTCATCACATTTGAGCTATGTGCTGCATACAACGGACGTTATCCCATCAAAAATGAATAGTGGTGATAAAAAAAACAGAAAATAAAATTACCCAAAATATTCTAGGCAATCTGTTACAACTTTCTCATCTTTCATTTACATAAGACCATAATAATTCTTAAAATTATAATTCAGCCTTGGCATGACTGCAATGATGTCATCACAGGCCAAGTCTATGACGTCTGAGTGTAACCTCCATAGATATACGTTTTATATCCACGGTGATCTACATGTAGTGCAATTATAATAATAATATATAATTATAATTTTTCTTTTCTTTTCTTTCTTTTCTTTCTTTTTATTTTGTATATTTGGGGATTCTGGTGTGTAACCCTGAGTGTAACCTACATAGATATATATGTTTTATATCCATGGTGATCTACATGTAGTGATGGAAGAAGTACTCTAGAGAAATATTTGTTATTATTTTTATTTTATATTATTTTTTCTTTCATTTTATTTCATTTTATTTCATTTCATTTCATTTTCTTTTCTTTTCTTTTCTTTCATTTAATTAATTTCTTTTCTTTTCATTTCTTTTATTTCATTTCATTTCATTTTATTTTATTTATTTAATATTTTATTCATTTTCTTTTATTTTCCTTTCTTTTCTTTTCTTTCATTTAATTCATTTCTTTTATTTTATTTTATTTCATTTTATTTCATTTCATTTCATTTTCTTTTCTTTTCTTTTCTTTTCTTTCATTTAATCATTTCTTTTCTTTTCTTTTATTTCATTTCATTTTATTTATTTCATTTTATTTATTTAACATTTTATTCATTTTCTTTTCTTTTCCTTTCTTTTCTTTTCTTTCATTTAATTCATTTCTTTTCTTTTCTTTCATTTCATTTCATGTTATTTATTTCATTTCATTTATTTTATTTATTTATTTATTTTATTCATTTTAGTTAGTATATTTAGTATATTCTGGTCCACACTCTCCCTCCACACTAGCAGGCGGCGGTAATGCTCCATAACGCTGAATACCACCCGCTATAAAACCAAAACGAAGAAGAAGAAAAGGACCAATCAGAGAGTGACACGTCACACTTCCTGTGTAGGGTGCATGGAGCTGGTCAGCTAGCAGCTCTCAGGTGAGTCTCTCTGTTTGTTATTAAACAGCTTATTGATGCTTTAACGCTTTCTATGAACAACAACACATACTATAAATCTCTCTTATGTTTCCACTAACGTTATGTGACAGTTTGGCCTCGTAGTTTCTCATTTATACCGAGATACGTAGCTAACAAACATCTGGATGACTAGCTAACAGCTAGCATTAGCTTGTTAGCTCAGCTGTCATTAGCCCTGCACAACTTAACCTGCACAAACCAGTCAACCTAACATTCAACTTAACCTGCACAAACCAGTCAACCTAACATTCAACTTAACCTGCAAGCATTGATGGCAGGTTAAGTTAAATGTTAACTTGCCCATGCTAAGTTAACAACACTAGCAATGATAAGAAGTACATTTAGATACACTGCATTCAAGTCAGAGTATAGCTGCAGCTGTGAAGCTGAATTAATTAGTGAATGTTCAGTTTGATTGAGGCTGTTGATTCATCTGTTTGTGGTGGTGTCATAATATATTATTATTATTATACAATTGGCTTTCACTTCTCAGCAATACACATTTGGATTACACACAAACAGTTTGATTTCATTACAACAAAACAACACAGGAGCAGCATATTTACAAATATATGTGACACAAAGATATTCACTGTACAAAGATATGTGACACAAAGATATTCACTGTACAAAGATATGTGACACAAAGATATTCACTGTACAAAGATATGTGACACAAAGAAATTCACTGTGCAAAGATATATGACAAAGATATTCACTGTACAAAGATAGATGACACAAAGATATCCACTGCACAAAGATATATGACACAAAGATATTCACTGTACAAAGATAGATGACACAAAGATATTCACTGCACAAAGATAGATGACACAAAGAAATTCACTGTGCAAAGATATATGACACAAAGATATTCACTGTACAAAGATAGATGACACAAAGATATTCACTGCACAAAGATATGACACAAAGATAATCACTGTACAAAGATAGATGACACAAAGATATTCACTGCACAAAGATATATGACACAAAGATATTCACTGTACAAAGATAGATGACACAAAGATATTCACTGCACAAAGATATGACACAAAGATATTCACTGTACAAAGATAGATGACACAAAGATATTCACTGTACAAAGATAGATGAGACAAAGATATTCACTGTACAAAGATAGATGACACAAATATATTCTTACAACAACACATAACTTCTGTGTAATCTACAGTACAGTATATTATGACATCTTCAGTACAGTATATTATGACACAAAGATAATCACTGTACAAAGATAGATGACACAAAGATATTCACTGCACAAAGATATGACACGAAGATATTCACTGTACAAAGATAGATGACACAAAGATATTCACTGCACAAAGATATGACACAAAGATATTCACTGTACAAAGATAGATGACACAAAGATATTCACTGTACAAAGATAGATGAGACAAAGATATTCACTGTACAAAGATAGATGACACAAATATATTCTTACAACAACACATAACTTCTGTGTAATCTACAGTACAGTATATTATGACATCTTCATCTCTGTATTATTGAACCAACAACATCTTTTCTCTGCAATAGTTTTCCTACTGTTTTATAATTTGACATGAAACTATATATGTTAAACTTGTCATGTTTTGCTTCCAGATATCCACCATGGCTTCTCGAGCAGGTCCGAGAGCAGTAGGCACAGATGGCAGTGACTTCCAGCACAGGGAGCGGGTTGCCACACACTACCAGATGAGGTAGGATCTTTTACCATTAAAGTAATTGAGTTATTATCTCTCAGAGGATAACGAACTAACTGTACCCATCTGTCTCATTTGGCACAGCGTCGCCCTGAAGTCTGAAATCCGTAAACTCAACATCGTCCATGTGCTGATCTGGGTGCTGATGGCAGCTCAGGTAATAGAAAACCTTTAAAGAAGTATTTTTATTCACTGACAGTTGAGCTAGTTGTGACTCTGTTGTTTTATCTGTTCTCAGGTGACAGTGAGCCAGTTGAGTCTGGTGTCCCACAAGGTCGTAGCCTCTCCGTACCAGTGGGAGTACCCCTACCTGCTGAGCATAGCCCCCACAGTCTTCAGCTTCCTGGCGTTGCCCCGCAACAACATCAGCTACCTGGTGATCTCCATGATCAGCGCCGGGCTCTTCTGCGTGGCCCCTCTGATCTACGGCTGCATGGAGATGTTCCCCGTGGCGCAGCAGCTCTATCGGCACGGCAAAGCCTACCGCTTCATCTTCGGCTTCTCCGCCGTGTCGATCATGTACCTGGTGATCGTCATCGCTGTGCAGGTGCACGGCTGGCAGATCTACTACAGCAAGAAGCTGCTGGACCAGTGGTTCACCAGCACGCAGGACAAGAAGAAGAAATGAGCGTTTGTTTTTGGAGACCAGTCACTGAACCTGTAGGTTGAGGCCAAGAGAAGAGACTCTCAGAAATATCGTGGTCCTTCATCATCTTTTTCTATATTTATATTGACAGTGATAACATCATTGTTGAGTTGTATGCAGAGAATCATTCCCTGGTCTGCTTGTGACTGCTGCCATCACTCTGTACATTAATCCTCATTCAGAATAATAAATGTTTGTTTGTACCTCGTTACTTCAGGTACTGACAGTGTTAACAGACCAGAGAATAATGGAAGAAGACTGTAATCACATGTAAGTTGATGTTTTGGAAACCAGAAATAAATTTGAATATTTGACTGGGTTGTCGGGTATTTTGCATTTTTAGTTTTCACAGCCAGATCTCTGAACAGGGTTTCACTCTTTCTTCGGTGCATTTTTGGGTTTATGTCACCTGTGTCAATGTTGCCTTGTCTTCTCCTTGGTTTCACAGCTTTCTCACCCTGTTGTTTGTGGTAAAAACACAACGCATGTATGAGGTAGGGAAGTGGGGGAAGGGCGTTACAGGAGGTAGAAGGTCACAGCTGATAAAGGACATGAGGTCAAAGAAGTTTTTGAAAGATCATTTATTAATCTACGTAGTTTAAGTTAACTGATTCCCGGTGATCTCTTGTTTAAAATAAACATACATACTTAAAATAAGATGGGATAAACCTTTAATTTGGTGCATTGATGATTTCAGACATTCAGATTAAAACAAACATTTACAAATGTAGGAAAAGTATATATTGTATAACATGAAGTTCAGCTTTTCACTCTGAAAAGAGACTTTTTTTTAGATGCAAGTCACCCTAAAAGTGTCCGCACAAAATATATTTCACAATAAAATGTCAAATGCTTTTCTGTAATCAATATTATTTTGACTTTTTATACACCACAAAAAGACAAAGTACTTAAAAATATGACATGTTGCATAACATTTCAAACAAAAATCAATGAAAATGTACACAAAATATGGAATATTTAAATCTCTTCAGACAATTTCACTAAGACATTTTAATGATACATCACATGAGAACCTTTTCACAATTAAAATATAGTACAGTAGTGTTTGAACTAGGGCTGCAACTAACGATTATTTTCATTGTCGATTAATTTGTTGATTATTTTCTCAATTAATCGATTAGTTGTTTGTCTATAAAATGGTGAAAAATGTGGATCTCAAATGTCTTGTTTTGTCAACAACTCAAAGATATTCAGTTTACTGTCATAGAGGAGTAAAGAAACCAGAAAATATTCACATTTAAGAAGCTGGAGTCAGAGAATTAAGACTTTTTTTTTCCTTAAAAAATTATTCTAACCGATTTATCGATTATGAAAATAGTTGGCGATTAATTTAATAGTTGACAACTAATCGATTAATCGTTGCAGCTCTAGTTTGAACACCTACGTTTTCTACATGAACTATAATATTAAACCTTTGAGAAAATGCATGCACACTTTTATACAGTTGCATGAATTTATAGACACCAAAATATAATGATTTTAAAATAACCTACAACATGTTAGCTGTTAATGTATTTCCAACTATAAATGCATAACATTTCTACTTTCAAATAAACCAAAAATATGCAAAAGTTATAACAGTGAAATCTCTTCAAACTAGTCTATTAGAATAAAGAAAAACCCACGATTGAATCCTCCAAAACTATGAAAAAACTTTTATAATCATAAATCATCATCATGTTCCCTGTATGATAATCTTAAAAGAATCCGCTTAATGCCTAAAACAATAAAAGTTAATAAACACAAAAATACAAATCTTCCCTCTCTCCTTTTATCCACTACATGGTAGTGAACAATTTGGGATGTTTCACAGAAACAACCAGCATCTGCCTCGTTTTGGCAAATAATAATAAGATAGATCGGACTGTCTGACTGACAGTGTTTTCTGAGCTTCACTTAAGCATGAACATGTTTCCCCTTCAGGATCTGAAGCACCTGGAAAAAAAATATAACAAATCATTACTCGTTCTATCAAACTGATCAGAAAACATACAATATAATTTATGATAATTAAAGTTTGTTGATAATGTAACTTAACACAGCCTACCTTTTCACCAGTGGGCCCTTCAGGCACCATTTGAGACGGCAGCTCGTTCTCAAAGTTCCTGAACCCGGGGTCGGCGCCCTTTCTCATCAGCAGCTTCGTCGCTTCCACCTGAGTTTTATGATTTTGCAAAGAGCTGACGAGGTGGAGGGCTGTGTTTCCACTGAATGTCTGAAACATACAGATGCAGAATTACACCAAAGAGTTTAGAAGCAAAGACACAAAACACACATAGTTTGATTTCATTACAACAAAACAACTTACCTTAACATTTACAACCGACAGTGAAGACGGCTGGTTGAGGAAAATGTTAAACAGCTCCACATTCGCCTCCTCAGAAGCCATGTGGAGACACGTCCGTCCACTTTTCAGATCCTGCAGAAATTAAAAACAAACACTGCATAAAAACAAGGACATTTTCTAAAAGTCAAGCTCAGTGGCTAACATTTATCGCTGCACCACATGGTGTTTTAATCCTAAAAAAAGCCGCAAAATCCAGGAAACCCAAGCAGTTTTAAGTGTTTATGAATGTTTCTGCAACTTACTGTCACTTCTGACTCTCCCAAATTAAAAAAATAAAAATAAACTTCTGTGAATTTTAACCTTCAGAGTATTAATACATATAACAGGTACAGAAACATACATATAGTGGTTAAGATTTTAATCTGTAACATGTTTATTTTTCATCACTTATTCTTATACTAAATGTCCTTACCACAACATTACAATAATGCTCATTTTAATATTTTGCTTTTTAAATTCCTATAATATTTTTAAGAATTTTTTGTACATCAAATGTGTAAATATTGATATAAAAATACTTTTTTAAAAATAAAGGATTTCATGATTTTTCTCTACACTCTGAAAAATGTAGACAGTAACCACAGATGTCAGTCTTCATACAGAAAAAATATAAAATATAAAATGTTTTTTATGACAGATATTGCAATTCTAATTATTTTTGTGTATAAAGATATCTGTGGTTACTGTCTAAATTTTCAGGGTGTAGAGAAAATCATAAAATCACCTAATTTAAAAAAAAAAAAAAAATTATATCAATATTTACAATGTTGCACAAGGTTTGATGAAAATTAATTTAAATGTCTTAAAAATATTATAGAAATTAAAAAGCATTTTAGTAAGAACAAGAGATGAAAACCATAAAAAAATAAACATGTTACAGATTAAAATCTTAACCACTATATGTATGTTTGTGTACCTGTTTATATGTATTACATACTCTGATGGTTAAAATTAAAATAGTAGTTACCTTGGTCCCACAGGAGGCGCCCATGAGCAGCAGAGTCTTAATACACTCCACATACATCTGTCTCTTCTGCAGCAGCTCCTTCGCCACATATGAACAGAGGTTTCCCAGACTCCTCAGCTCTTTAACAGCGGCGTTGTGAGACAGGACTGCTGCATGCAGTGCAGTTAAACCTTCAGACAGAGAACAGCAGGATTTCATCACTAAATATACTTCACATAAGCTTCATAAATACCAGGTTTTAAGTTAAATTAAACACACTCACCATCATAATTGAACATCTCAATATCAATCGGCTGCCCGCTCCCCATCAGGGTCCTCCAGATGCTCTGTGGAAATCAAGATGCAATATATTACAATACAAGAAACAATCTGGAATACAAATTATATAAACGCTTCACTGATTGATCAATTATCAAAATAGTTGGCAATTAATTTAATGATTGAGAACTAATTGATTAATCGTTGCAGCTCTAATGCTATGATTTATTTATTGTCATAAAGAGTTACTGAAGTTGGAACTGTATTTTTACCTGAGTTGCTTATTTGATTACATCATTGATTATGTTTTAATATCTTTTATTTCTGTATGTAATACAGACTTTCTTTTAAAGGCACAAAAAGACATTCCCCTTCTGATGCTTTCAATATCCTTATTTCATTAGAATATATGTTATCTAACTTAGTATAAAGTCTCCTTATATTGAATGTATTTTTACTTTTCTTTTTTTATGATTTAAAATTTTAATTTAAGTCAAAATCTTTTTGACTTTTTTTTTATTTTTTATTTTTTTATTTATTTATTGGAGAAATATAAAAAAACATTTTTAGAAATATAAATTAGATTTTCCTAAGTAGAAAAAGCAGTCATCGTTTTTTTAACAATGATAGAAAAACAGGGTGAAAAACTTGACTCAGAAGGATTTATGTGAAAAACAAACGACAAAATAAATGGAAATTAAATGAAAACAAAGACAATTTGTCAGTGCAAACATCCACTTTTTATTTCATACAAGGAAACTGAGGATGACTTTATTTATTTTGTGTTTCCCCGTATAGATGGTTGCAGGTGGTCTGGTGTTTCCACGGTCTGTATGAATAATGGAAGTCTTCAGGTTAGTCTTTATCATGTTATTCATGAACATTGTGCATGTTTCTCCACTGTCTGGTTATAATGCAAACTGTAAATATAACTATACAATCTATAAAAGTGTGTTATTGTTTTAGGATTTGTACTTTAACTGTCAGTTGTGTTGCATGTTAAGACTTGCTGTGCTATTATCTGTCACACACTGAAGTCTCCTGTTAATATCTGACCCTTCAAAAGCTAACAAGATCATGCCAAGACTTAAAAAGACATAATGGCTCACATGGTTTCTGATACTGTTTTAGTAATAGATTGATGAATCAATATCACTGTTCTTCCAGACTGCAGGACGACATGATGCCCATGTATCCTGACAACTACAAGGTTTTGGAGAGGAGACACAAGTCTCATACTCCCTTCGGTACCGGGCACTGACGTTCCCACCACGGTGGGGATTTGAACTCTCATTCTGGTGTGCCCACACAACTATCCAAACCATATGTTCAGCCTCTAAGCCACCACTGCCAAGCACACTTGGACTGTTCTCTTGGTCATTTTGCCTTCCTCATTGTGGAAGTTAGATCTCAAAACTCACCACATAAGGATCAAACCCACAACCTTCAGTCTTCTAACCCAGCTTCTATCACTCTGAGCTATCGGTCTTAACACAAGTGATGTGTTTCACTTCTTAATTTAGCATGTTGGACCTTAAAAGTCACTGCACTTCATAAGGATTAAACCTACAACCTCCTGTTTTCAAAACAGTCTTCTATCACCCTGAGCTATCTGCTCAGATACACTTCTTCATTGTTTCGTTGCATATTTGACTTCATTTTTGATGTTAGAACTCAAAACTCACTGCACCACTTAAGGATCAAACCTATAACCTCAGGTCTTCAGACCAGCTCACCTGAGGTTATCGAGTAGCAGTCAGCTCCTTATCCTGGTGAGCTATTCCTTAATTCAAATTTTTTTTTCATTCTACTACTGAGGAGAAAACTTAGAGAATCTCAGGACTGGTGAGCCGGGATTGATCCTTTGCATTTTATTCTATTGTATACTATACTATGACTTTTTCTTTCCACATACTGTACTATGATATATTTTTTTGGCATACTATACTATAACTGTTTTGTTCCCACATACTATACTGTAACATATTTTTATAGCATACTATACTATGACTTATTTTTTTTTCCACATACTGTGTTATAACTTTTTTTTTTTATCTTTCTTGACATATTCACAAGTAAAGTATAACCTCCGACAAGTAGTTCCTTGTCAAATGAAATAGCTCAGTGAGTTAAAACGCTGGGTGGGAAGTCTGAGTTACCTGAGGTGATGTGTTCGAGACCCAGCATTGGCAGTTAGTTGAAATGTTATTGTTATCTGGTTCAATAAGTTATGACGTCACAGTTCTATATGTAAAGTCAAATATAACATCCGTTAAATTGGATGTCAGATGGTATAGCTCAGTGATTTAGAGTGCTGGTTGGGCATTGTGAGCTGCCTGAGGTGATGTGTTCGAGACCCAGGATTGGCAGGTAGTTGTAAAGTTATTGTTATCCGGTTCAATGAGTTATGACGTCACAGTGGTAAATGTAGAGTCAAATATAACTTCCAATACATCTGATGTCAGGCGGCTTAGCTCAGGGAGTTAGAACACCGCTTTGGCAGCAGGAGCTCATGTGTTCGAATCCCAGACATTGACTTATGTTCACAGCAGTCTATCCTTATACTAGGTTCACCTAACAAGGTGGGGTGGCTGCCCCTCCCTCCCCCCAGCACAAACAAGCTGGGTAAGTGACATGAGTCGGACGAACAGTAAGAACCGGATGATCTAGTAGAAGCCAGCTGAGGTTGGCTGCGCCAACCTCAGCTGGCTTCTACATGACTAAACTAACTTGAGGCTAGCGGAGCGAAGCGGAGCTAGCCTCAAGTTAGTTTAACAAGAAAAGTGTTTTAAGTGACTAAATGAAAAAGTGTATTAAGTGTTTTAAAAATGAAAACCTTGTTAATATTCTTTATGAGTCCACCTGTAAATGTGTGGGATTTGAACACCTGAGCTTCCAACTCCCAACCAGTGTTCTAGCTCATTGAGCTATACCATCTGACATCCAATTTAACGGATGTTATATTTGACTCTACTTGTAGAACTGTGACGTCATAACTCATTGAACCGGATAACAATAACTTTACAACTACCTGCCAATCCTGGGTCTCGAACACATCACCTCAGGCAGCTCACAATTCCCAACCAGCGTTCTAATTCACTGAGCTGTACCATCTGACATCCAATTTAACGGAAGTTATATTTGACTCTACATGTACAACAGTGACGTCATAACTCATTGCACCGGATAACAATAATTTGGCTACTACTGGCCAAACCCGGGTCTTGAACACCTCACCTCAGGTAACTCAAGTTTCCCATCCAGCTTTTTAACTCACTGAGCTATACCATCGGACATCCAATTTAACGGATGTTATATTTGACTTTACATGTAGAACTGTGACGTCATAACAGATAACAATATCATTTCAACTACCTGCCAATCCTGGGTCTCAAACACATCACCTTAGGCAGTTCACGATTCCCAACCAGCCTTCTAATTCACTGAGCTGTACCATCTGACATCCAATTTATCGGAGGTTATATTTGAGTCTACATGTACAACTGTGACGTCATAACTCATTGAACCGGATAACAATAACATTTCAACTACCTGCTAATCCCGGGTCTTGAACACATCACCTCAGGTAGCGCTCCGCTCTCTCCCAGCATTCTAGCTCACTGAGCTATACCATCTGACATCCATTTTATCGGAGGTTATATTTGACTCTACATGTACATCTGTGACATCATAACTCACTGAACCGGATAACAATAACATTTCAAATACCTGCCAATCCAGGTCAGATAGCTCAGAGTGATGGATACCAGGTTGGAATACTGAAGGTTATGGGTTCAATTCTTATAAGGTGCAGTGAATTTTGAAGTATAACTTTCACAATGAAGAAGCCAAATAGGATCAAAAACAATATATAAGAGCATTAAGACTGATAGCTCAGAGTGATAGAAGCTGGGATTGAAGGTTGTGGGTTTGATCCTTATGTGGTGAGTTTTGAGATCTAACTTCTACAATGAGGAAGGCAAAATGACCAAGAGAACAGTCCAAGTGTGCTTGGCAGTGGTGGCTTAGAGGCTGAACATACGGTTTGGATGGTTGTGTGGGCACACCAGAATCAGAGTTCAAAACCCCAGGAGTATGAGACCCGCGTCTCCTCCTGGGCTTTCGGAGATATAGAACGGAGGGCTTATGCAACACAAAAAATGAGTATCTAGTTTTACTGCAATTCATTTTGCAGACCCCCTCCAACTATTAGATTCATACAGCAGAAGACGGCGAAGATGATCCTCAGTTTTGGTCAGAAGACTCTGCACTCATCTGGGGAGAAAAAGAAGAGAAGGAAGACATGAGAATTTGCATCACATTCACAAACATCTGAACCTAAAACAACAACTATTACAGTTATACCACAACTTCTACAACTACTACTAACACAGGCTTTCTCAAAGTTTTGATGAGTAGCACAGGAAAAGCGTACTATATTATGACTTTTTTCGACATACTATACTATGACTTTTTGATGACATACAAAAACATGCATACAAAAAATAATGACTTGATGAATAATGTACATACAGTAAAAAATATATAAAGACCAATTGTTTGATAAATAATTACCACTACTGCACAGAGTAAAAACACATCAGAAAAATAATGATTTGATGAATTACCACCACTGCACATAAATAGAGTAAAGAAAATAACAATAAAATGCATACATTTAATGATAAACTATCATTTGCAAAAATAATAAATACTATAAAATCCATTAATTTTTAATATTGTGATAAACTATCATTTGCAAAAAAAAATATTTTCTTTAATTGCCGGTTGTACGCAACAATAAGAAACAAACACAAAGAATGGGCGTAACTTGACGCAGAAGAGCGTAACTTGACCTCAAACTGACCTTATAACTCACCAGAAACTCCACTTTTATCCTCCACTCTCTTTCCGTCTTCCTCTCGTCCTCCATACGTCTTCATGAAGCAGGTTCATAACTTCATAAACAGCCGGGAAACACGCAAACTGTCCGGTCAAGTTGCAGAGTGTCGCGCATGCGTCCTCGGGTCAGTTCGCCGGCCTGAGCGAAGTCGCAACGAGTCGAAATGTCCAGTCGAAGTGGGGTCTTTGTGTTTCCTCCATTGTGGGGTGTCGTTTAAAATCTTTGGGCATTCAACTTCAAAATCCAACTTTTAACAATTTTACCAAATTAAATTTACATAATTAATTTGATGAGCAAAATATAATATCCATAAAATAATATGGCTAAAAAGACTACCCTCCTTTTATACTTTTAAAGATACTGATTTAAAAATATACGATTGAAAAATAAAAAATTCTAAATTGGCAAAAAATAATTAAATTATTTTGACATTTCAAATTTATTCCAATTGTTTAATTGTTTTTCTTCTTTTTCTTTTTTTCATCTTCTTTTCTTTTCCTTACATTTTATTTATTGTATAATTTATTTTATTTTTATATTTTTTTATACTGTGAAATATATAATGGATGTTTTTATGAAATGTAATGTACTTTATTATTAATATTATCATTATCATTATTATTATTATTATTATTATTATTATTATTATTATTATTATTATTATATATATTATTTTAATTAATTAATTATATTATTAATTAATTATACTATTAATTATATTATATATTATTATATATTATATGTTATATATTATAATAATATTAATAAATCAATTTACTTTACTTTATGTATACTGTATTGAACTTTCAAAATAAAATATTGGGAAAAAAAGAGTCAAACCCACATCCTCAAACCCTCATAATACCTGTAAAGATATAACATGTTGATCCACTGGGCCAGAGACATTGAAAGCATCATTATTGAAGCTTCAATCTGTGTATTGAACTTTATAATCTCTACTTTCTACAGTAGAAACTCTCTTCTAGGTGATAAAATTGATGTTGAATTAATGACATTTTGAATGTGACTTGTGTTGATGCATTAACTCTTACCTGCAGACTGAGAAAATGTCCTTTCTCAGCACACAGATGCAGAGGAGATCGACCCCAGAGGTCCCGAGTGTTGATCTGTGCTCCGTGCGTCAGCAGGTCGTGGACTATGAGCTGCTGATTGGAGGCAGCTGCTATCTGGAGAGCCGTCTGTGTGCAAAGAGTCAGTGTTTAAACAACTTATAGATAGTACTATTAATCAAGATGTACTATTAAGTGTTTGTACCTGTCCATTGTGTTCTTTCACGTCCAGAGAGCCACATCGAGCCATTTTTGTGGCAAGCACATAAGCCAGAGCTCGTCTACCTTGAGCCACAGCTATGTGAAGGAACCTGGAGATTAGAGAGGACTTTTTAGCTATTTATTGCTGCTGTTCAGCTGGTTTAAATAGCCAACTTTCTTCATGAATACATACGTGTCACCATCTGCATCTTGCATGCTCAGCAGCTCAGGAGAAAGTCCTCCAACCCTCAGTGTCTCTCGCTGTATTTGCCAGTGAAATAAAGTCACTTCAGCGGCCGGAGCTTCCTGCAGAGCTGGAGGCTGCAGCTGTCGTGGGATGATGTGACCGTTTTCATGAGGAGCAGTGAGGAAATGTCCCGGAGGGCCAAACATGCAAGGACTCAGGTCGCTGGGAAAAGCTTCAGATTTTGCAAATTTAAATTGATGCTCCATGGTGTTGTCCTCCTGCAAGCAGCTCCGTTTCTAAAAGAGATTAATGAGTGATTTTAAGCAAGCATGTGAGTGTCATTCGGGGTCTATTTTTGTAACAAACACATCTTGTGCTGTCTGTAAATGATTTCTATACTAAGAACTTGTACTTTGCTGTCTGAACTTCTCCCTCATACTGCCGTCTTTCCTCAAACTACATAGGCAAACACATCATTTATGAAGAAATAACTGATTAAACATGAAGTTGATTGCAACATTTTATGGGAAATACAAACCCCACCATAATTAAACTTATTATAAACTTGTCTCATCACGTGTACATATACCAGTTCTGCCTGTGACTAACCTGACGTTTCATCATCAGCAGCTCTTTCACAGTCTTCTTGTGCACAGTTTCAACGTATTCTGGTGGTCTGGGATCAGTGGTAAGAAACCCTGAGGGTGGGAAAAAAGACTGTTACACAATCACAAATAGACGTCATACATATACTGGAAATGTTTGGCAAAGAAACTCAATACCAATACACTGGAAAAGTACTCCATTACAAGTAACAATTCATTTTCATTCTTCATTCTGTAGAGAAATTGCTCCAGTGCGTGTTATTATGGGCATTATCTCATCTTAAAGGGATAGTTCAGGTGTTTTGAAGTGGTGTTGTATGAGGTACTTATCCATATTTAGTGTATTAACTACAGTAGATGACGGTCGGCACGCCCCCAGTTTGGAGAAACAGACAAGAGTACCTGCACGGGAGCAAAGTAATGTACTGCTGTGGACGGGGCCGGCAGCAAAATGTATTTTAGACACCTACAAAAATCAATATCAGTTTAAGTGTACGCTATATTTACAATATTTTCACCCTGTCAGACAGTCCTTTCCGACGGGGACCTGAAGTTATTGTATCCATCTAACTATTTTTTTCAATAGAGTCTGGTTGCTTTGGCGAGAGCATAGATTACAGATTCAGTTACCTGTCGGAAACATAGACTGTATAGCTGTCTGGCGGCAAGGTAAAGCGGTCTAAAATTCTAAATATAGGGCACAAAAAAAAAACATCTGTTCACAACGTCCTCCTTTGTCCCCCTCTCTCTAGGGAGGGGGACAAATGAAGACGGTCTGCAGGACAGATAATAATGCACACAGTGCACTTTCATAGACTAAGCTACTGGAGTTACCCTGCACTATACTCATTTACTAACAGTCTCTTCTGCACTATATTCACTTTTTTAATAGTCGTGTATCTCAGCTGTTACTATGCACTATATTCAGTTTTAACAGTTGTCTTCATCTCCTTGTATTTTTATATCTGGTATATGTTTTTGTACTTTGCACTACTAACTTTTTAACTGCCTTTTTACTAACATGTTTTGCACTATGGAACTGTGATGTTTGAAACTTGAATTTCCCTCAGGATCAATAAAGTTACTATCTATCTATCTATCTATCTATCTATCTATCTATAAATGAGTCTATGTCCACTCTTGAATGATTATTTTTGTTGTTGTCTGTCTGTTTGTTTGTTTATATGTCGTCAAGGTGGTCGGCTTTTTTGCCTTTTTTTTAAGTAATATTGTTATCTTTATGACTAAGATTATAATTATTATTAGTATTATCATTTGTTCTTTTCCTTCATTTGGGTACTTATTTGAAAAATAATAAAAACAAAGTAAATTTAGGTGTCTAAAATCCGTTTTGCTGTCGCCCCCGTCCACAGCAGTACATTGCTTTGCTCCCGTGCTGGTACTCCTGTCTGTTTCTCCAAACTGGGGGCGTGCCGACCGTCATCTACTGTAGATAATACACTAAATATGGATAAGTACCTCATACAACACCACTTCAAAATACCCAATCTATCACTTTAGCTGCTCCACAAATTTGTATTCATTGTTTTTCTCAACTTTTTTGCTTTTTTATCAAGTACAAATCTTAATTTTCATTACTTTTACTTTCATTATTACACTCAAACAGGGTAAACTCTCCTTAAAGGAAGACCTTTTGAAGTTAGTGTTTGTAATAATCACCAAGGTTGTGAGGTGTAATCTAATGTCAATATAGTGTGACACATTCAACACAGTTAGTAGGTGAACTTCCTCATTCCCCTGTGGCGTAAAAACAATACAAGTGGATCAAATGTCCAGGAGCAAGAAGATTAGAGAGAGTGTGAGTGGTTTTACATTTCATACTTCTGAAAGCAGTTAAACGTTCATATCTTATCACCATATAATCATAAAAACTGACCTCTATCGTCCTGGTTGAAGCTGCTCTCCATTGGTACGATCTGGCCTCCTCTGGTGTCGTTCCTTCTGGGATCCAACATCATTTATTAACTCCACTTGGATCTGAAACGTTTGTCCTTCGCCCACACACACCTGGAAGGTAAAGTGTCTGTTAACACATGTGCAGTTAAGAGTCAAAGACATAATGTGACAACAAAAAAGACTGACTCACCTGTCCACGCCTGTCTCCTTGTCACCGCAAGATCAGAAATGAGGAACTGCTGCTGCACAGAACGTCCCACACCTGGCTTCCTGGTTGACAGTTAACTAAGGTGAGGCAGTTTCAAAATAAAGGTCTTAATTAAACAGACAGTTTCCACTAAATGTCAAGCTGATTTAAAGACTAAATTATCAAGGAAAGACAAGACTGAAGTAAATCATAATCTGCAAAGATTTAACAACATATTATTAAATAATCCAGTCAGTTTGAAGTCCACTCCTGAACTGATAAACAAGGTATCGAGGGTCAGTTAATATGCAAATACATAAGCAAAAGCCAGGTACAATAACAGCCTTTATAAGTGAATCAGTAACTCAACTGCAGAGCAAACCTGAGATATGAATACTCACATTTAAGAACAAGAAAAAAAGAGTTTTATGTTATTAAAGCAGACTAAAAACGAAAGAAAACAGCTGTAAACCTGTCCTATCTTTGGTTTCTTTTACATTTCTGAGTGACATTTTATCTACAAATACACAGTAAGGTTGCAAAAAAACATATTTTTTAGTTTTACACACTTGTTAAAGAGTTGTTGGTCTGTACGCCACCACTGCAACATCTGCAGGAGGAAGTGTAGAACTGAAAGATTTAACGTACACGGCACCACTCCCCGGATTAACTGCTGCTATTTGTTGGGATTTTCCCCTTAAGGAAGTTATGGTTGTGTTTGGCTTTAGTCCAAATACAGGGAGTGCTAATCAGCCAGCTTCAAAAGTGATGAGTCATTATGATGATGAGTCATTATGATATTAAAAGACAGTTTGCACTAGGGCTGTGTGTTGGCAAGAATCTGGTGATACGATACGTATCAAGATACAGAGGTTATAATTCAATATCTTGCAATTAGGGCTGTCAATCGATTCAAATATTTAATCGAAAACGAATCACACTTCTTTTATCTGTTCAAAATGTACCTTAAAGGGAGATTTGTCAAGTATTTAATACTCTTATCAACATGGGAGTGGGCAAATATGCTGCTTTATGCAAATGTCTGTATATATTTATTATTGGAAATCAATTAAGAACACAAAACAATGACAGATATTGTCCAGAAACCCTCACATAGCATGAAAAACTGCATGTGATTATCATAAAGTGGGCATGTCTGTAAAGGGGAGACTCGTGGGTACCCATAGAACCCATTTACATTCACATATCTGGAGGTCAGAGGTCAAGGGACCCCTTTGAAAATCGCCATGACAGTTTTTCCTCACCAACATTTAGCGTCAGTTTGGAGCGTTATTTAACCTTCTTCATGACGAGCTAGTATGACATGATTGGTACCAATGGATTCATTAGGTTTTTCTAGTTTCATATGATACCAGTATCTTAAGACTGAGTATGCTACAAACTAAAACAAGTTGCATTAAAGAAATTAGTGGCGTTAAAACAAATTTGCATCAACGCGTTAACATTGACAACCCTAATAAATATATACATATATTTGCATAAAGCAGCATATTTGCCCATTCCCATGTTGATAAGAGTGTTAAATACTTAAATAATCTCCCTTTAAGGTACATTTTGAACAGATAAAAAATGTGTGATTAAATTGCAATTAAATATTTTAATCAATTGACAGCCCTACTTGTGATATATTGCGATTTTTAAATCTAATTTTAGCAAAACTGTCATAGTATAAAGGTCACACCACCATATGCATAAAATCTGCATTAAAAAAAAATACTTTTTTATGCAATCTGAACAGTGGGATAGCACACATCTTCACAAATGTAATAAAGTAAATAAAATAATCTTTGCATGTAAACTATTAATTAAAAATCAATCACAAAAGATAACACCGCGACACTTGATATTTCCTTACACCCCTGGTTTGCACCATATAAAACCAAAGTGCAATTCAGAACTAAATAGGTTTATTTTTATGACACTTGCTCTCCCATAAAACCGGTTTCCATACATGAGGTGATGACATAATAAGCACACATTGTTTCCTCATTTTAAACCCATGACATAAACACAAACCCAGCAGTACCTGCTGTACCGTTGAGAATGAGTCGAAGGAAACGACATGCAGAGCGAGTCGCAACAACTTCCATTGTTCGATGTGAAACAATTCATCATCACGTCCAACAGCTTCACAGTTAAAGGTCTTGGTAGCACACTTTGCCATCATTTCAAATCCTTTTCTCTAATTTGATTTTAGTATTAAACACTTAAAGCTTCTCTGCTCAAGATGACTTTTCCCTTACATTCAATTCATTCATGAATACACATTGGTAACGTGTGTTTACATCCCAAAAGAGCACTTTGAGCCTTTGAACGCAGTCATTTCTAGAGCTGCAACAATTAGCTGACTAATAATCGTCAATTACTTTGATAATAGATTAATCGTTAGTCATTTTTCATGCAAAAATGTCAGAAAAAGCTGTTTTCAGCCTCTCAAATATGAAGATTTCCTGCTTTTTTTGGACAAAAAAAGACATTTAAAGACTTGAACTTTGAGAAACTTAAAACATTTTTCACTATTTTCTGACAATTAATCGAGAAAATAACGGGAATATTAATCGATAATAAAAATAATCCTTAGTTGCAGCCCTAGTAATTTACCTTCAGTTCAACAAACAACTGCATGACAATACAGAGCAAACACTAAACCATTTCTCAAACAAACAAATAACCTTTCATCAAATATCAGATCCACACAGAGGACAAATATGACAAATGTTGGGCAACAGAATAAATAGACATTCGTTTATCGCTTCTTCTTCCTCATTTGTGTTTCTATAGTTTTAGAAATCTCCCTTTAAATAATCTAAATAATTTAATCAATGCCAAACATTGAGAGTTATCTTTGAGGATGCATGTAAAATGTTTGCTTTTGAACGTTTTGCATGCAACTAGAGGGACAAAAATGTGTAGTTTCCTCTGATAAATTATGGAAAAATCATCACATTAAAGAAACATATGACATGTTCTGTGTAAAGTAGTGACAGCAGAGCATGTTTAAGTCATAAAATTGAATATTAACCAGAATAGTCTGTAAAAAAAATGAAGCTAGATCAACACGTTGGTCGACAAAATAAATCACTTATTAACAGCTGCTCCATTTTTTGTCCCTTAATGATCTCCGTAGTTGGTTTCTAGCTTTGGGAGGATGTCCACAGAAATATTCAAATATGTGTGTATTCCTTTGCTGATTCATTATTGCCCTTCATTGCATGTTTGCCCTTTACACAACACATGTTTTTACCGTTTAAGAACATGACATTATGTACAAGAACGTTGCGTTCTCCTCGTCAGTTCATTCACTTTCTGTCTTAATCCCAACTGTTAGATAAATATATATATTTATATATATATATTACACTCTGTTAGCTCCCACAAGACCAAACAACAAAATATAAAGTGCTCTGTAGCTCATAGTGGAGGGTCTGAACAACAAAACATCACACCAACAACAGATTAGACAACGAGCTTCACTTCAACGACGAGTTTCTACATAAATAATCTCAGAAATTCATACTGTGATATCAACAAAAGAAATACTGCATGCTCACTGTTGCTAAAATTAATCTCTAATGTACCATTGTCTGCTGCAGAGACAAATGCATTAAATAAAAAATTACATAATAATAAAGAAAAATCCCCATAAACAGTTCAGACTTGTCCTGGTTTGCCGGTGAGATTCAGCAGGAGCGTCGTTCTTCCTCCTGGAATGCCTTTTTTGGGAAAAGAGTGCAACACGTGTTGGTCCAGCATGAACAGTTTGTTTCCACGTTCCTCTTTGCTTTAATGCCTTCAGGAGTCAGAGCCTAGTTGTTGCCTGGTGTCAACAGAAAAATATGAATTTAATAAACTGCACAATACAAAGAAATGAAAGAACTTAAATGTTGTTATTTCCCACTGAAACATGCACTTAAAAGTAAAAATACTTAAATATTTGTGCACAAAAATAAAAGAAGAATATGCTTCAGACACTGACCTGCGAGGTATTTAGCACCAACTAACATCAACATGCTGCCCAGGATGTAGAAGCCCAGCGGGACGCTGCTGAAGATACTAGTTTCACCTTTTATCATCCGAATAATTCAGGGTAACACAGAGGGGAGAGACAGAAGAGTTATACAACTAAACAAATATTATAAAACTAGAATTGCGGTGGTATGCCTCCGTCATCTTTCATCCGTCATTTGTGTGAAGTTGTCATAATTAGCAGATGAATTCTTGAGTTATGGGTCAAAAATGTGTTTCGTGAGGTCACGGTGACTTTGACCTTTGGTTATTTTGACCGTCTTTTCTCTGAGTGTAGGACAGATGTTGTCTCACAAAAACAATAATTTACAAAACAGCAGGAGGATTAGAAATGTCCTATACTTGCAGGTTAGGCCTCAAACATCCTCAATCAAGGTTACTAAGCTTCCAACATGCTCAAGTTTGACCTGCAGCATTAAGGATTTAAAGGATAGAGCTGCAGCGAAGGGAGAGTGACACAAAGAGAAGTTTGGTGCCAACAGGACTTTGGTTTTGTCGCCTGTCACTTACATTAAAAATCAACAATTACAGCCATGTAATAATCCTTTCAATGCTTCTTTTGTTTTAACATCAAAATAAGTGTTTCCTACCGTTTCCGTTACCAATCGGCTCTGTCGTCTCCCAGTTCATGGATTTCTGAACCGCCACCTTCCATCGAGCGTACCGAAACTCGCTCTCTGCAAACACACAGAAACACCTTTATTTATTACTGAAGACACATCTGTACCAGGTGTGTAGAGACAGACAGACAGAAAGCAGCTCACTGTACCTTCAGGGTTGATCTGAGGGTCAAACTTCTCGGAGGTGACTTCACTGAGGTCCTCTGGGTTCAGACTCCACACGCTCACCCCCTCTGCTGCTCCTGCTGCCATCGCTGCACCGAGAGCTGTGGTCTCAGGCATGGACGGCTTCACTGGGAAGAACAACCAATACCATCTTACTAGTAATAACAATATGAATAACAATCATGTAGGAATCTCCACAACTCATATTACTACTAGTAGTAACAACAACGATGCATTATGTGTCAGAGGTGTGGACTCGAGTCAGACTCTAGTCACACATTAGATGACTTTAGACTCAACTTGACAAAATAAAAAAAAATAGAAAAATAAATGTTGGGTTTATTTATTTTTTGAGAGATTCTTTATTGATTTATTTTTACTCGTGGGGTAAAAATGAAACTGAACTGAACAAAGTGAATTTCTATCTTTTGTTGTTTATTGCTGAATCCTCAAAAAGTGGAGTTTTTTTTGTTGAACTCTGAACTCTTTATTATATATTTTACTTTTCAAATATTATATTTTTTTAATTAAAGTATTGTCTATAATTATATTTTACTTTATAATGTTTTTTTCTTTTTTTCAAAATTAATGTTTTTTTATAATTTTATTTTACAATTATTTTTTATTTATTTTTTAATTAATGTTGTTTATAATCATATTTAACTTTAAAATGATTGTTTTCTTTTTTTAATTAACATTTTGTTAAGAATTATATTTTAGAAATATTTTTTTTATTTTTTTTTAATTAATGTTTTGTTTAGAATTATATTTATATTTATTAAAACAATTAATATTAATTTTCTGGTGTTTTATCATTTATTCCACATGATGCCACCAGAGGGCAGTAACGTTTCCAAATTTTAGTCGTATGCAAGAAAAAAACCACCTCTCCACCTCTAATCATCCAGTCTGTTTGGGCTGCTAGTGTGTACTGTTTTGTACTGGACATCACTGTGACCTGGTGGTTGAAGAACCAGTTTCCCTTTGGCCTCCCACTGATCCCATTTGACCACTGAATACACCTGAAGAGATAAGATAAGAATGAACGGAGGCCTCACCAACAGGGATGCAGAGAATGTCCGCCTGCAGCTGCATCAGCAGCCGGTTGGACGTCATTCCTCCGTCCACCTGGAGCTGAGTCAGCGGGATGCCGCTGTCCTGGTTCATGGCGTCCAGAATCTGCATTCAAGAACATATCACAATTATTAAATACCTGCACCTTATTGAATAAATATTATAAGTGGCAGCATAATTTGGTAGGGATAGCTTTTCACAGCATGTACCAGACTTGGTTACTCTGTTGAGGAATTAAAAGAAGGAGAGAGCGCTCACCTCTCGCGTCTGGAAACACACCGCTTCCAGTGCAGCGAATGCGACGTGACTCTTGTTAGTAAACTGAGT
This sequence comes from Sebastes umbrosus, assembly GCF_015220745.1. NCBI lineage: Eukaryota > Metazoa > Chordata > Actinopteri > Perciformes > Sebastidae > Sebastes > Sebastes umbrosus. The sequence continues at coordinate 3,756,300 of NC_051292.1, forward strand.
TAACCCACAAATGATCCTGTGAATAACAGAAAGATTGAGTGAATCAGAGACTTATTTTTTACTTTGTTGTTGTTGTTGTTGTTTATAACACTACAGAGTAGGTCTTACCCTCTTGCACTGGGCTCCCAGTACGGTGCATAAAGACCTGAGAACGCAGGAACAAAATAACAGCCGTAGGATGTCCCGACGGATGCAGCCAACTTCTCTGCACAGAGAAACAGAAAAGGGGATTGGAATGAAGATCCCGCCAATTTTGGGGATCAGTGCAACAGTTTTAGCATCTTTAATTGCTTTTACTGTCCTTTAATAGATAATTAGATTAAATGACACCACAGTCCTGAAGATGTCCCTCGTCACATCTGATCTGTTTTCCAGCAGCACGTACCGAGCTCTTCAGACGATCCGATGATCCCCAGATTGTCCTGCAGCCAACGAACCACAGCTCCTGCAATGGCCACAGAGCCCTGGCGAGAAGTAACGGAAAAAAACAGTATATTATGAAAGGAAGTAAAATCCAAGAATTATGTGACTTTAACTTTATTTTTTATTATTATTATTTTTAATAATTAAATATATATATATATTACTTTACAATTATTTTTCTTTTTTAAATTCAATGTTTTGATTATAATTATATTTTCCTTTACAATTTTTTTTTTCTTTTTTAAATGAATGTTTTTATAAGAATATTTTATTTTACAATTTTTTTTAAATGAATCTAATGTTTATAAAAAGATTTTACGATTATTCCGTTTTCTTTTTAATTAATGTTTTGTTTCTAATTATATTTACTGTACAATTATTTTAAATTTTTTTTAATTAATGTTTTGTTTATGATTATATTTAAATTTACAATTATTCTTTTACTTTTTTAAATTAATATTTTCTTTATAATTATATTTTATTTTACAATTATTATTATTATTATTAATGTTTTCTTTATAATTATATTTTTTAATTATTTGTAATTTTTTAATTAATGTTTTCTTTATAATTAATGTTTTGTTTCTAATTATATCTACTTTACAATTATTTAAAAAAAAATTAAATTAATGTTTTGTTTATGATTATATTTTAATTTTCAATTATTCTTTTACTTTTTTAAATTAATGTTTTCTTTATAATTATATTTTAAAATTATTTGTAATTATTTTAATTAATGTTTTCTTTATAATTATGTTTTAGGGAACAAAGGCCTGACAGGTGATAGAATATTAGTGTATTTAATATACTGTACCTCCAGTGCGTAACAGGCAGGTGTGTCCCGACCAAGTTTGTACGCCACCGTCGTCAGAAGACCGTGGTCGGACATTACAGGCTGCAACACAACAGAAAGAAAAAAAATGTATGCAATGCATGCTGGAATATCACCATTATAATACAAATCATAAGTATTGTACCTTGGCTCCAGTGTTTCGCAGGAGGAAGCAGCCAGTTCCATACCTGAAACACACATAATAATAAATCTAAATATTAGTTGAATTTCTAACTAAGGAGACGTGGGGATGAAGTAAATATAAAAGCAAATATAAAACACACAAAGCCACGTACGTGTTTTTAGCCTGTCCGTCCTGAAAACACATCTGTCCAACCAGCGCCGCTGACTGATCCCCAAGACACTGTTTTTAAAAAACACACACATCAATCAAATTCCTCAAATACTTCTAAGTATATAAAGTACATAGAGACAGTATTGGAGAGTATAAACAGAGATGAACCTACCCCTGAGATGGGAATACCTGAAAGAGCTCCAGATTTCTGCCAAAAGAAAAGATTAAAGTGTTTAATAAGTGAGTTTTAGTCACATTTGTACACCGATGTCATATCAAATAAGGAGACTAAAACTACATTTTACAGGATGGACTGTTCAAATATGTGATAATTTTCGTCGGTTTCCTTTTTTAAAGAAAAATGTGCATAAATTGTCTGCTTTTTTTTCAGAAATAACTTAAAAATAACAAGAATGATTAAAACCTTGACATATACATTTACATATTTGTAGCTATATATCAAATCAATAGCAATAATTCAACAGATATTCCAAATGCAAATCAAAAATCAATGGAAAACCATTTTTTAAATCCCTATGAGCCCTGACAACAACACTAAAAACAAAAGACTATTATTCATTTTTGACTACATGCAGCCAAATAATCAAAATAAACAGATTCTACCATACTGTAACAGTGAGGGGAAGACAAGGGTAAATGTGAACCTGTATAAATCAAAATGTCTTCACTCCTACACGTGATTCTGTTTCGGTTAGAAGATGTTTAAAGATAAAGTTAGTTAAATTAAACTGTGCAAAAGAGTGAAGAGATTTAGGGACGTTGCAGAGGAGGACGGCCTGTCAGGAGAGCGATGGGTGACGTCAACCACAACCAGCCGAGCCACATGCCACAACAGAAGCAATGAGGGACGGGGAGCATCCAGCACATTTCCAACAAAGCGTACATGTCTTTGAGAGTGTTTGCTGGGTCCAAAATCACTGAACAAAGGCTGGTAAATTTAGTCTTTTGCACACCAATGTCTGTGATAAAGCAACACAAAATAAATATACAAACAGTTATTGTAAATGTCGTCGCTGTGGGACAAAACCTAAAGATTATTCTTCTGTTCAACGTGTTTTTTTAGATGAAACGGACGGGCGTTTACCGCTGTGATCAGCAGCAGCCGTCGTCATATGTCATGTTGCTTTTTCATACGTCAGCGGACTAATTTGTCTAATCTTCTCAGGTATTTAGACCGCGGTGGAAACGCAGATAACAATGGGCTGAAGGAACCTTTTAGTTCCTTATAAAGTAGTCCCGGGATTAAAATTACCAGGAACTTCTTGCTGGAAACCCGTTTTTTGTTTTGTTTGCTGCAGCTGACCAGGGTGTGTCTGAATGCACAAGGAGGAAAAGCTTTAAGTGTTTTTAGGTCAATTATAAAATGTTAAACTTCTGACCTGTTTATACTTCTTTCCTTCAATCAGCAATAACTAAATTAACAGCTCGGCTACTGAAACACTTTCCTTCCTATGGATCTTGGAAATGCACTGTGTGATGGCGTGCTCGCTTTGGCCACGGAGAAGCAGGACGGGTGACTTTGCATGACGAGGAAAATATAATGATGGCGAGTTATTTACTTACCCGGCTAGAACATATTTTCTACCAGTGAGAGAAGAGAGACAATGGCAAACAAAAAGATGCCTAAAAGAATTTCTCAGTCAACCTTCATGCACTTAGATCAGTCTGAGACACTAGAGTCACACTAGACACAACGATGACATTATTACGATTAAAAGTGAATATATACACTCATGATAGTGAAAACATAAGTAGAATAGATGTTTTATGTTCGCATGCTCACCATGAGACCATAGATTTCTGAAGAACTCCTCACTCTGGGCAAGATCTCCATGGGAATACCAAAATATCTGACGGGGGAAAAGCAAGAGCAGATGAAAAATTAAACATATTCTGCTTTTCCACCTTTTGTTTTCCTGTGATAACCAGTTAATTATCTCGTTATCAAGATAACAACGCTAGTTTTCTTGAGTTAACGATATAATTAACTTGTGAAAAATGCAAAAATAACTAAATAAATGAATAAAAAATAAATGCAATAATAAAAATTAAATGCTAAAATAAATTAATTAATTTAGAAATTAGTAAAAAAATAAATACCTAAATAAATAAAAGGCGAAATTAAACAAAAAAGTAAATAAATAAGGGAATTAATACAAAGATAAATAAATAAAGAAGCAAAAAAAACAGAAATATCAATTTAAGTCACATTTCATCAATTAATTAATGGCTACATTCATTTTTAATATTATTATAAACCCAAACCTGAATTTCAAAGTAAAAGGTAATCTCTTTCAGTGATATTTTTCAAATAACAGGCAGTCAGATGGGATTAAAGGCCAACGAAAGACAGCTGCCGTACGTGCAAAGTTCAGGGTCCCAGTCCATAGTGTGAATGTTAAACAGCATGGTTCTGCTGGCGTTGGTCACATCCGTACAGTGGACGCCGCCTGACTTTCCTCCTGTCAAACACTGTAGACATCGAAAAGTCAGTTTTACATACAGCATTTCAGTGATATCTCTACACAGAAGTGTTACGCACCCAAATGAGCCAGGAGTCCACGGTGCCGAACATGGCGCGGTGAGACAGGACGGCTTCGTGGACCTCGACCACGTTGTCCATCAGCCAGCGAAGTTTCACCGCGCTGAAGTAAGTGCTGATCGGGAGCCCCGTTTTATGCTGCAGGATAATATAAACAACTCAAAAGTCTGCATTTGTTTTTAAACTGCAAGGAGCTTAAATCAATATCAAATATGTAGGAATGAAAAAATCACCTTCAAGTGGTTCTTGTTCCTTCCTGGAGTTTTGTTAATGAGACGTTCGACTGTTGATTGAGTCCGCAGATCCAGCCAAACTGAACAAAAAACACTGCCGTTATCAGATCTGTGCCAGGATAAATGCAAATAATGTATAAATAATGAAACTTTACCGATTGCATTGTAGAGGGGCTCCCCGGTCTCTTTGTCCCAAACCAGCGTGGTCTCTCTTTGGTTGGTCACTCCGATAGCTAGACAGATTCACACAACAACTTCAGATGATTTTAAATAAAAGAAAACTGCCTCAAGAGAGCAGATGGTAGCATAATGTTTGTGTACCTTTAATGTTGGAGATGTCGATGTTGAGCTGGGTGAGTTTTTCACACGTCCGCTCCATGCACTCGAACACAGACTGCAGGATTTCTTTGGGGTCTTCCTCCACCCATCTGAAAATGAGGGCAAAAAAAATCAAAGCAAATAAGATCTGCACATTTCTAAATTGTGAATGCATCTTTTAGGAATCGTATCGGAGCTTTTCACTCACCCTTCTTTGGGGAAGCTCTGTTTGATTTCCACCTGATGATGGCTGAGGAGCTCTGCTGTTTTGGAATTAAACACCTTTAAAAGAGAGAAAATGTCACAAGAGGAAACATGAAGCTTCAGCCAACAAAATGTCACTTTATTCTTCATTCATCCAGGGAAAGCTGAATGAGCATGCAGTCTCTCTGAGCCTGCTAAAGGCCTCCTTTTTGCTAATTCATCATGGATTTCTGGTTCCCCTTTGTTATGTTGATTTTCCCAACAGTTAAAGGATCCAAACTGGCATCGTCCGAATCCTAAACCTGCTTTTTAGACTCCAGTCTACTGACTTTAAGTACAAATTGAACTGTATTTATGTCAGCATTTACTTATACTTTTATTTATTTATTTTTGTAATTACGTCAGCATTTACTTATTCTTTTATTTATTTATTTATGTATTTATTTATGTATTTATGTCAGCATTTACTTATTATTTTATTTATTTATGTAGTTATTTATGTATTTATGTACACATTTACTTATTCTTTTATTTATTTATTTATGTATTTATGTCAGCATTTACTTATTCTTTTATTTATTTATTTATGTATTTATGTCAGCATTTACTTATTCTTTTATTTATTTATTTAGATATTTATTTATGTATTTATGTCCACATTTACTTATTCTTTTATTTATTTATTTATGTATTTATTTATGTATTTATGTCCACATTTACTTATTCTTGTATTTATTTATTTATGTATTTATGTCAGCATTTACTTATTCTTTTATTTATTTATTTATGTATTTATTTATGTATTTATGTCCACATTTACTTATTCTTGTATTTATTTATTTATGTATTTATGTCAGCATTTACTTATTCTTTTATTTATTTATTTATGTATTTATGTCAGCATTTACTTATTCTTTTATTTATATATTTCTTTATTTCTGTCAGCATTTACTTATTCTTTTATTTATTCATTAATTTCTGTATTCATTTATTTATTTATTTATGTATTTATTCAGCATTTACTTATTATTTATGTCAGCATTTACTTATTCTTTTATTTAGTTATTTCTGTATTTATGTCAGCATTTACTTATTTATTTATGTCAGCATTTACTTATTCTTTTATTTAGATATTTCTTTATTTCTGTCAGCATTTACTTATTCTTTTATGTATTCATTAATTTCTGTATTCTTTTATTTATTTATTTCTGTATTTATGTCAGCATTTACTTATTCTTTTATTTAGATATTTCTTTATTTCTGTCAGCATTTACTTATTCTTTTATGTATTCATTAATTTCTGTATTCTTTTATTTATTTATTTCTGTATTTATGTCAGCATTTACTTATTTATTTATTTATGTCAGCATTTACTTATTCTTTTATTTATATATTTCTTTATTTCTGTCAGCATTTACTTATTCTTTTATTTATTCATTAATTTCTGTATTCATTTATTTATTTATTTATGTATTTATTAAGCATTTACTTATTCTTTTATTTATTCATTAATTTCTGTATTCATTTATTTATTTATTTATGTATTTATTAAGCATTTACTTATTTTATTTATATATTTATGTATTTCTGTCAGCATTTACTTATTATTTTATTTATTCATTAATTTCTGTACTCATTTATTTATGTATTTATTAAGCATTTACTTATTTTATTTATATATTTATGTATTTCTGTCAGCATTTACTTATTATTTTATTTATATATTTATGTATTTCTGTCAGCATTTACTTATTATTTTATTTATATATTTATGTATTTCTGTCAGCATTTACTTATTTTATTAAAATATTTATGTATTTCTGTCAGCATTTACTTATTATTTTATTTATATATTTCTGTGTTTATGTCAGCATTTACTTATTATTTTATTTATATATTTCTGTATTTATGTCAGCATTTACTTATTATTTTATTTATATATTTCTGTATTCATGTCAGCATTTACTTATTATTTTATTTATATATTTATGTATTTCTGTCAGCATTTACTTATTATTTTATTTATATATTTATGTATTTATGTCAGCATTTACTTATTATTTTATTTATATATTTCTGTATTCATGTCAGCATTTACTTATTATTTTATTTATATATTTCTGTATTCATGTCAGCATTTACTTATTATTTTATTTATATATTTCTGTATTCATGTCAGCATTTACTTATTATTTTATTTATATATTTCTGTATTCATGTCAGCATTTACTTATTATTTTATTTATATATTTCTGTATTCATGTCAGCATTTACTTATTATTTTATTTATATATTTATGTATTTCTGTCAGCATTTACTTATTATTTTATTTATATATTTATGTATTTATGTCAGCATTTACTTATTATTTTATTTATATATTTCTGTATTCATGTCAGCATTTACTTATTCTTTTATGTATTCACACCCAGAGTAAATCAAAACATGTGTGTGACTGTAATCTGTCCCTGCTCCTACAGTGTGATCAAAGTACATCTGTTTAACCATAATAAAGCTACTTTATGATGATTAAACAACACCACACTCTGTCTGAACAACACCTCAGAGGTACAAAGTACATCTTTTTAACCATAATAAAGCTACTTTATGATCATAAAACAACACCACTCTGTCTGAACAACACCTCAGAGGTACCAGACTACAGGCTGCATCATGACACACCCAGAGGACACCTCCAGCCCTGACACGTTTATGGCCCAGATACTACAGACATTAACACAGGAACCGGTTCTCCGGTTGTCCTTCTTACCAGAAACCGTGTGGAGCTGGTTCCCTGGTCGATGGCGGCAACCAGCGGGCCCAGCGTGATCCGGTGAGAGGACGCGGCCATGGCGCCGTTCATGGACAAGTCCCGCAGGAAACCGATTAACAACCGATTAGAAACACCGGCAGAGAGCGGCTCCAGAGCGGATCCAGAGCGGATCAGGAGGATCAGGAGGAACCAAAGTCGGGAGGGTGGACAGGCGCGGACTCTCGACGCACAAGTTCGTCCTGGCGCTTGGTGATGACGCAGGCAGCCAAGGATGGGAGGAAAAAAAATAAATAAATAAATGCATTTTTATAAAATACATTTAAATATATATTTTATAAAAATGCATTGATTTATATATAAATATATATATTTAAATTTATTTTATAAAATGCATTGATATATATATATACAGGAATAAATGCATATGTACAGAAAAAAAAAAAAAATTATATAAATATAAGTACAGATGAATGCTGAAATAAATCTAAAAATAAATAAATGCATTTTTATAAAATACATTTAAATATATATTTTATAAAAATGCATTGATTTACATATATATATATATATATTTAAACTTATTTTATAAAATGCATTGATTTATATATATATAAATATATATATATAAATACAGGAATAAATGCATATGTACAGAAAAAAATAAATAAATATAAGTATAGATGAATGCTGAAATAAATCTAGAAATAAATAAATGCTGAAATCAATAAATAAATGTTGATAACTACATATATGTCTTAAATCTATTTCTACATTTTAACTTTTATTCATTTCAATATTTCTTATTTATTTTTCCATGTATTTATTCATGTATTCTTGTTCTTTTTTATAGATTTATTTAAGCAATTTTATTTTCTTATTTATTTATTTATTTCAGCATCTATTTCATTATTCTTTTGACTTTGAATTTTGGATTCCTGTATGTAATGTATCCCTTTCACACAACACGTTTGGTGGCACAATTTTCACTTAAATTAGAACATCAATTTATATTTAATATATTATTTTTGCATTGTCACTGTCAGCTGGGGATCTTTGCCTCTTATAAAGAGGAATCAAAAAGGAAAAGAGTAGTTCCCATACCGGGAGTCGAACCCGGGCCGCCTGGGTGAAAACCAGGAATCCTAACCGCTAGACCATATGGGAAGGTATGCATGCGTTTCTCAATAAACAGATATTTTAACATAGTATACCATGAATATTTGTTGATTAATACTTATTAAAGCACACTTTTACCGACCCTGTAGCTCTGAAAACGTTTTATTTGTATCTATATTTCTATTTTAATCTATTAATGTGTCATTTACTGTGTTTTTTCATCATCTTATGAGAGTCGTTTGAGGGCTCGTCTCTCCGGCAACTGGCGATGACGTCATCACAAACGGACACTGTTGTCATTCCTGAAATGTGGGCAGCGTTTGTTGTCTTGTTATTTCGTTCGTTTTAAACCCTTTTCTCGTGTTTTAATCATCAAAACTTAACATGTAAGTACAGATATACACTCAGAGAGTTGTTCTGCAGGTTAATATGTTGTTATTTAGTGTTAAATAATCAATCCTGGGCAGATATTCAAGCAGTTAGCCTCTGTTAGCTCTCCATGCTAAAGGTAATCTAATTCATAAATGTTCATACATGTGTATTTTCAGGGCTGACTACTGGAAGTCACAACCAAGGAAGTTCTGTCAGTACTGCAAGTGCTGGATTGCAGACAATAAGCCTGTGAGTTGACCAAAAGATGCACTTCATGTTGCTGAAGACAGTATCCACACATGTATATTAATGATGCTAATGAGTCTTCTTGTGTTTGTTTTGTTCTGCAGAGTGTTGAGTTTCACGAAAGAGGGAAGAACCACAAAGAAAATGTGGCTGCAAAAATCTCTGAGGTATTAACTGTTATATCACTTTTAATTTATTGAAAGGATAGGATAGCCCCTTGAGATGTAGCAGCTCATTTTCGAGGGGGTCCTATAGACACAAATACAAAAACACATACAGACAAAACAGCATTTCATAACAAACATACACTGCAAATACACAGATACAGACAGCTACCCAGACCCCCATCAGCCCTCAGCTGTTATACTAGAAACATCTGATACAATGACCATATTTAAATCAATTACATCAGCATAAAGAACAATAACAACAGTTTTTCTTCTGTTTATATGTAGCACAAATAAACTGAGGATCATAAGTACACACAAATTAAAAACATAAACAGGTTGTTTTAAGATGAGAAGATAAAGATGTCCTGAAGCAACGAAAAGAGGTAATAGATCTCAGAAAAAGAGGAAGATTATTCCAGTCTGATGGAGCTTTGTATTGCAATGACCTGCGTCCAACTTCTTTGAAAATTCTTGAGACAAAGAAAAAGGGATGTTGCAAATGTCTGAGTGAATATGAAGATCTACATAGAACCAAAAACTGTTTCAAATAGGAAGGACAATTAAAATAAACACATTTGAAAATAAACTGAACCCAGTGAAATTGAAATATATATATTTTCCTTTTTTTTAAGCAAGGATTGAATCACTCTACCTATTAGGAGTAATATGCTGCCCACTACATGATAAGATATTCATGATTCATGTCATAAATTGAAATGTTTAGTTGTGTTACTGGATTTTTAGTTATGGTGGGACATTTATCTGCAGTTGCCCAGTTCTGCACAACCTAACCAATAGGATATCTGCATTTATTTTAAATTTAACAAATTTTGTTCCCCATTTGAGTAAAAAATGTGAGTTGAATTTCATATTCTGCCCATAATCTATATTCACCAATGAGGGTTCTCAGTGATACACACACAGCCAAGAATAAACATGCCCGTCTTGGCAGCGTCCTCAGGACTGGCAGGAGAGATAAGGTCCAGACATAGCTCTCTGACTCTAAAGCTCTCTTGTTATTGGCTACTAGCCGCTGCTATTCATCTCATTTTATCTTTCTTTCTGCAGATTAAAAAGAAGAGCATCGACAAGGCGAAGCAGGAGGAACGTGAGTCTAAAGAGTTTAAGGCGATGGAGGAGGCTGCACTGAAAGCGTATGAGGAAGATCTGAAGAGGATGGAAATGGAGGCAGCAGGTAAACGTTTAACATTTTATTGATTTAATGTGGGCTACTCAGGAGGAGCTTTTGCTCTTTTATAACTTTATATGTTTTTGTTTTAGGATTAGAGTATACACCAGCCCCAACAACAACACGACCAAAACCACAGGTAAAAAATCAGCCCAGACCTCAGGGCAAAAAACAGCAAAAGAAATGGAACGCAAACAAGAAGCCCAGAGGCCAAACAGAAGAGCAGGTTTGGGTTGAAGGACAGACAGACGATGGAAACACGTACTACTACAACACAATAACTGGAGGTGAGGAGAACCTGACATTGTCCTGCACGCCAACATACTCCAACAATATTTCTATACTTTATGGTCAAACTCACTCTGCTGTTTTTGTATTTAAACTACAGAATCTAAATGGGAAAAACCAGGTGGTTTCCAGGGAGAAAACTCGGGCTCTGCAAACACTGAGGTTAATCATTTTTTAGTTTCTGTGCATTTTTAGTGTATTAATTTTATTTCAAACTCTGTTGGTTGCTGTTGACATGGATTTATACGTGAATATTGTGTTTGTATTTAGAGTTCTTCAGGCTGTACTTGGAAGGAAGCCTTCAGTCCTGATGGTTATAAATATTACTACAACTCAGAGACTGCAGGTGAAATATTTTTTATAAAATTTTAAATTAATTTTACATCCACTGCTATACTGTCTGATAATCACATGCTGTATCTTCCTCACCTCACAGAGACCAGCTGGGAGAAGCCAGCAGGCTTTACCTCGAATGAAGCATCTGGATCTGGATCCCACAAAGAGGAAGAGTGTCAGCCGGGGCCCCCAGGGGTAGAGGAGAGCTCCAGCGCGGCGCCGGCATCTCAGGAGGCTGAAGTCACTGAAGAAGCCAGCCAGCAGCCTTTTGTCCCAAAGATCAGCTTCAGGGTGAGAGAGGAGTCCTGGCAGTGAACGACAATCAATAAACAACAAATTTAACTTCTGATTGTCAAGATTCTGTGTGGGAAAATAACTCACATTTTTCCTTCTTTTTTTGTTTTCAGAAGAGGAAAGCAGAAGCAGAACCGTCAGAAGAGGAGGGAGAAGATAAAGTGAGTGATGATGTTCCTAAAGAGGAGGCTGAGGAGGTGAAAAAAGAGGAAGAGGTCCAAATCACGACAGCTCAGCCTGAAGAGAAGAAAGAGGAAGTGGTGGCTCCAGTGAGGATACAAATCAAAAGGTCGAAAACTGCCAATCCATACGGGGCCTGGGAGCAGATCAAGGAGGAGGAGGACCCATAGTAAGTTCCTTTGATTGATCAGACCCTGATACAGACTAGTTACATGTGCCAGTAGCTACTGAAAAGGCTCTAACTGTCCCTTTTTCTTTCCTCTCCAGTGCCAAGGTGGACTTACAGCTGCCCAAGTGGGAGGGAACCATCATCGCTCCGGCCGAACTGCCGCCGGAGCCAAAACCCAAGTTCAGGGAGCGCATCATCACCTCCCTCGGAGAGGAAGGCGGACCCACTTCATTCAGGAAAAACAAGACACAGAACGGCAAATCCAGGAGCCTCCGACAGAGAGACGACGACGACGACTGACCCAATCACATCAGACCTTCATGCAGCAGAAGACTTTTACACAAATAAAACTCTTTTTAGGAACTTTCTTTGACATTTTGATGAATAATTTTGATTTTTGGAGCAAATTAAATGTATTAGGAGTGTTTTTCTTTTCTTTTTTTTTTTACATAAGTTGCACACATCTTTTTTTTAAAAGCATTTCTAGGACAAATTGACATGAGAAAGTTTCTTTAAAAACACAATCTATGTTCTTTTCTTTGTACTGAGTTGTTATAATGAAGATGTGCAACACTTTTATAGTCTTATCTCGTGTATACAATATTATAATTTCATCCTGTAGTCTGGTAAGAGCAGATTTATCTATACAGAGCAATTCAACTTTTTGTATTTTCCATATTTGTATTTTTTTTACCATTGTAAGTAATGAGAAGCTAGTAAAGCATCTTTGTGGAAATAGCATTGCAATATATTGACTTTCATACAGCAGTATGAATAGAAGGGATTAAAGATGGGAAAATGTGATCTCAATAAATTATGACTGTCTGGATACTGAAAACTGTCAGCAAAATTATTTTGAAAATTCAACTGAATGGAGGTCAAACGAGTTCAAATGAGTCGAGGAATGTACTGGAGGTTGCTGTTCAGCTGGCACAAACATGCAGAGTGTGACGTACTTTTGGTGAGAGCGTATGTATAAAGCTGATAGGTGGCTTCACCGCACCCTAATTGGCATGGAGGATATTTACCTACCACAATAAATGGTAAAACTGATAAGCAACTGCTTTTAATTAATCCTTAAACACTATAAAGTATTAATAATGTATAAATAAATATTAATTTACAAAGCTGTAGTTATTTAAGGAATTATCATGACACAAAATACATAATTTAATATTTTAATACAAAAATAAAAACCTCTTAATTATGAGTGAACTGCAGTTTGTCTTACATTGCATGATCTGCAATGTGACTATTGCACAAACATACATTAATATTAATATTAAATAATATATATTTCAGCACTGATGTGCAGACCCATTGGAGAAATGCATCCACCGAATGACATTAAGTAGTGGTGGGTGTCAGTCTGCAGATTGTCCCGACTCTGGTGGTTTCAGGCTGCTGCTGTTCTCCGCCGCCTCCAGAAGAGCCTCCCTCTCTGTATGCTCAAGTACGTCAGAGATCAGATCATGGAGAGCCTCCCCTCCTCTCATGAACTCCTAAACATGGAGCAGAAAACACAGGATATTGATTTTAACTAATGAGAAAGAGTTGGAGTAAAAGAAAATAAAGATTCAACTGTTCTATGCCCTAACTAAAGCAACCAGACTCCATTGAAAGAAACAGTAATTCTACCTCACAGACTGCGGATCTACCGCTGCCTGGATCGGTTATTTTGGTAGACCAGTAACTCCTGTGTTCTGCGAGGTAAAATTACTGTTTTTTTTAGCCTTTCTTTTAGGGGTCTTTCTTATGATTTATGAGAGATAATCTCCTTCATATTTTACCTTAATATCTCTAGTAGTATATCCAGTCCTGTGGTCTGTAACACGATCCTGGCTGAAGTTGTAGGTACGAATCCTCTCTGACTGAGAGCGTGTGCCCACCTGTAGTTAGACACATGGGAGTAAACAGATTAAGACGTGGTTAAAAAGGACAAATATCTGTGAATATTACATACATTTTTCAGGTAAAAATATCTTAAGTGTGAATTCTTACCTGCTGCTTTCGTGCTGTATGCCTCTGCTCGGTCTCTTTACCCATCATGCTCTGGTAGAGCCGGGCCCTCAGCACACGCATGGCGGTGTCTCTGTTTTGCAGCTGAGAGCGAGTCTGCTGACACTCAGCTGTTATACCTGAAGAGAGGAGAGGATGACAATGAAATTAGAAATAAGCAGAGCTGTCTCTACTGTGGAGTAGTTTGAGAACTGTTGTGGCATGTTTTACCGGTGGGAAGATGAACGATGCGCACTGCGCTGTCTGTTGTGTTGACACTTTGACCCCCAGCACCTCGAGATCTGAATGTGTCGACGCGAAGATCCTTTGGATCAATGTGGACGTCAAACTACGAACACATAGAACATAATACTTTTTAATCATGCTGATAAACACACAGACTGATGAAAAGTGTTAAAGTGAAGCGTACCTCCACTGGCTGAGGCAGGATGATGACAGTCATGGTTCCTGTGTGGATCCGCTGCATCCTGGAGGAGAGGCCCACCTCAGGGATCCTCTGCACCCGGTGCGTTCCTCCTTCATGCTTCAGATGTCGGTACACATCCTCCCCAGCTATTCTCACTGCTGCATGGTGCAGACCACCTGACAGAGACACTCAGTCAGCCAAAAACATTCTGCCTCCCCCCACTTTAATGTGGTTGTTCCCAAACATTTGTTCCCAGACCCCTCTGCAACGGCTGCAAAAGATGATATTGTCAGTAATAAAGACAAAGATGTGACTTACCGTACTCAGCAGGTGTGTAGTTCAGAAGCTCAAAGTCCCAGTTCTTGTAATAGGCAAAACCCTGGTACATGTCAAACATTTCTTTGGTGAACTGCTGACAGATGTCACCTGAAACAGCAGAAACAGATATTAAGAAAACATACTTTATCAGCAGCTACCTGACAAATACTGGTCTTCAATTATAGTTTGCATTCTCTCTTACCTCCTGTTGTCCGTCCTGATACAACCTCCAGCAGAATATTACTGGAGTCAAGAGGGTCGGTGGGCACAAGAGCTCTGATCAACTGGAGAGAAAGAAGATTCACTCATTAACTGCTCTATAGCAAGTTTACACACATATTTGATCATGCATTTGTGTTCTTACGTCTGTTCTTAAGGCTAAAATCTTGCAGGAGATTTGTGCCTCCTCCTCTTTCAACAGCTGGGTCAACTGTTCATCTTCATCTTTGGTGCCGGCTGAACCTGCAGTCAAGAGGGAAGCAGATTGTGATTAGATATGCTGATGCTATCTGCAAATTTAAGAGTGAGTTTAGCAAATATTATTAAAGAAAAATCAACTAATTTACAGCTGGAAATGCACAATGAAAATTCTGACACCAACTGTGCTTAGTAATATAGATTGCAATACCTTTACTTACTTTAAAGATGGTAAAGATGGACTAGACAGCCTGAGAAACTAATTAAAGTCTCTTTGTGGCATTGAATAATGAGGTATATTAGATATTAACCTGCAGTCAGGAGGGAAGCAGATCCTGATATTTGCATTCATAGATATGTTGATTTTATCTGCAATTTAACAATTATTATTAAAGAAAAATCTACTAATTTCCAGCTGAAAATACACAATGAATAGTCTAAGACACTAAAGCACCAACTGTGCTTAGAAATACAGAATGCAATACCTTTATTTACTCCCTTAAATTCATAATGTCAAGACTTTGTGGCACTGAATAGTGAGTTTTTATCAGTTATTACATGCATATAATTTAATTTCCTGTCATTAATAAAAAAAATACCAACATTTTTATATTTTGAAAATTGTTAATGACAAACAATACTCACTGTGCAGAAGAGAAAGGACTTCCTCCAGGTCTTTCAGGGCTTGTTTAATGCTCTCAAACACACCAGCCAGAGGCTGCAGCTCTGTGTGTTTCTTCATCAGCACCTTCCTGTCTGTCTCACTGAGGTGTGCATGCTGTAACTTCTTGCTGAGGTCTCTGAACTCCTCCATGAGCTGCTGCAGATACCTCTGGACACACTCACTCTTGTACAAATCCCCCAGATCACTGTGATAGAGGCGGTTTGGTGCTGCTGTAGTTCTCCAGTGTTGCAGCACCTGTGTGTTGTTATTCAGACTAATGTGTCCTGTTAGTGTCCTCCATGATGCTCTTCTTCTTCCTCTGCTGCTGTAAACACGACTACACAAAGAAGACAATCGAAACCAGCGATTAACGAGCATTTTCAGTGTGATAAGTGAAGAAAAACACTTAAAAAACGTGTTGTTGGAGTGTTTTCATCAGCTGTCAAAGACCACTGCTGCTGCAGCTAGCCGGAACCGGATGTAGTTAGGGAAATAAGACGAAGTGCACTCTGGGAACTGTAGTTTCATTGTATCAGCCTTTAGGCCCCTAAAACCAATATATAAATACCTTTTGATCTAATAATTGGCTAACAAAGTTTAAAAATATATCGTTAATTAATTAATTAAATTATATTTCATAGTTTCATTTGATTAAACACGCAAATACCAATTGTATTGTTACATCAGTTAGCTAAACAAATAAAATAAAATAAAATAAAATACAGAGCCGGGGTAGGGGGTTAATATTCTGAGAAAAGTAGTAAATTTACAAGAAAAAAACTTACATATTCTCTAAAATTAAAGTGGTAAAATTATGAGAAAAAAAACTCACAAATTTACAAGAAAAATTTCAGAATTTCTGTGATTAAAGTCATAAATTTCTGAGAAAAAAACTCAGATATTCTCTAAAATTAAGGTGGTAGAATTATGAAGAAAAAAACTCACAAATGTTCATGACAAAATTCAGAATTTCCGTGATTAAAGTCGTACATTTATGAGAAAGAAACGCACAAATTTACGAGAAAAAACTCAGAATTTCCGTGATTAAAGTAAATTTATGAAAAAAAAAACTAGGATAATCTCTCAAATTGTAAAAAAAAAAAAAAAAAAAAGTTTTTATCGTAAATTTGTGAGGTTATTTTTCTCATAATTTTACCACTTTAATTATCTCAGAATAAGAATATCTAAGTTTTTTTCTCGTAAATTTACTACTTTTCTCAGAATATAACGCCCTACCCCGGCTCTGTATTTTATTTTATTTTATTTTATTTGTTTTTTACCTAGAACAGCTCTAATACGCCTAATATAAGCCGTCACAAAGATTATTTGATGAGACATACAAAAGTAAACTCAAAGTGAATTTAGTGCAAACGGCTAACGTTAGTCAACGGCTTTAACAAACATAACATTAGCTAACTGATGCTAAAATGTCAAACTTTAGAGCGAGTGAAGCCGGTAAGATATTAAATAACTATAATTAAACATGCTTATTGACCATAAATACATATAATTATGTATAAGTGTGTTTAACTGAGTTTATAAAAGGTGATTTAACTGAAAAAACTTAATGCTAATCTTAGCATAACTTTGTTAGCCAATTAGCATAAACTTAGCTAACTGTAGAGCTGTTTTGAAGCTTTAAACTTGCTATTAACTTGTTTTAACTGTAGCTATAACCTCATTAACTATGAGTAAGCTACATGTTTAACATCCTAACATGTTGTTATGTGTTCATGGACATTTAACTGACTTATTAGCTGCCAACAATGCTTTATAAATGTGACTACATTAACAATCAGCTGGTTTAATGAGCTTGTATTAACTGTTTCCTCAGGATCTCAGGAGAAACCTGGGTTCTCATTAACCAAGGCGGTGGAGGACGTCAGCCAGCACGGCTTCGCCCAGACCGAGGCCCTGAGAGACAACCAGAAGACCCTCATCTCCCTGCAGGTTCACCTTTAACCCTAGTTTAATTCACTATAGGCTCAAGATAACACTGCTTAAATCAAATCTGTCTTGAGCCGCAGAACATTTGATCATTGTGATGAAGGAAACACAGTTTATAGTTTAAGTATAGAGTATATAAGTCTAATGCAGTGAGGGACAAAGAGACAATGTACTACAGAGTATTAGGGCCACATTGAGGGAAAAACATCTGAGATTAGAGAATAAAGTCGTACTACTACAAGAAAAAGAGTTGTAAAATTACGATAATAAAGTCATAACTTTAAAAGAAAAAAATCCGTAATATTACGAGAATAAAGTTATAACTTAACGAGAAAAAAAGTCGTAATATTACGAGAATAAAGTCAGAACTTTACGAGAAAAGAAGAAAATAACACGTAAAATTACTACTTTATAATATTACGGCTTTTTTTTCTCGTAAACTTCTGATTTTATTCTCATAATATTATGACTTTTTTTTCTCATAAACCTAATACTTTATTCTGAAAATCTCGGATTTCTTTTTTTTCCTCTAATATGACTTTTTTCTCGTAAAGTTATAACTTTATTCTCGTAATATTACGACCTTTTTTCTCGTAAAGTTATGACTTTATTCTTGTTATATTATGACTTTATTCTCGTAATATTATGACTTTATTCTCGTAAAGTTATGACTTTATTCTTGTTATATTATGACTTTATTCTCGTAATATTATGACTTTATTCTCGTAATATTACAACTTTTTTCTCGTAAAGTTATGACTTTATTCTTGTTATATTATGACTTTATTCTCGTAATATTATGACTTTATTCTCGTAATATTACAACTTTTTTCTCGTAAAGTTATGACTTTATTCTTGTTATATTTTGACTTAATTTCTCGTAAAGTTATGACTTTATTCTCGTAATATTACGACTTTTTTTTCTCGTAAAGTTATGACTTTATACTGTAACTCTCAGATGTTTTTTCCCTCAATGTGGCCCTAATACTCTGTAGTACATTTGCTCTTTGGCCCTCACTGCATTAGACTTATATACTATATACTTAGACTATAAACTGTGTTACCTTCATCACAATGATCAAATGTTTTGCGGCTCCAAAGAGATTTTATTTTTTTCTTTTGCCTAAAATGTCTCTTTTGATAGTAAAGGTTGCTGACCCCTGCTCTAATAGATACATAATAGAATTAATAACTACAAATATGCTCGTTTTATTAGCCGATATTGTGGTGTCACTGGTGATGTTTTTGGGAAATAGACACTGATTTGGACATCTCGATTTGCCTCCTTCTCCAGGCAACTCTCTCAGAGGTTGAGGAGAAAGGTGAGGTGGCGGAGCAGGAGCTGAGATCTAAAGTGAGGGAGTTCCTGATGCTGGAGGGCGAGATGGAGCACCTGGAGCGGCAGGCCAAAGTCCTGCATGATCGCTGTACATCCATCGGCAAGGAAAACACAGAGCTACAGATTGGTATAATCGATGAGGAGGAGAACGCTCGCATGGCACTGGCAAACTTCAACACATATAGAAATAAGATGGAGTGTCACAGAGCTGCTGTGTTGCATGCGGCGAGCCAGACGGAGGCCCACAAAGAGCTGGAGGAGAAGAGGATGCTGGTCCGGATGCTGACACAGAAGAAAGAGGAGCTGAGGGAAGATTTGGGGAATCCAAATGGAAACACAGTGCAGATGGCAAAGGTGGAGAAACAATGAATGTTGTGAATTTAAAAAACTTTACATATAATTATTAATTTAACATCCTTTTTTCTTTTCTTGCAGAGTGAGCGTAACGCTCTGAAGATTGAGTTCTCTGTGATGAAGGAGACTGTAGCGAAGAAGAGAGAGCAACTACAAAAACAGTTTGCAACTCATACCCAGATAAAGAAAGACATAGAGGTGAATTTATTGACTAAGGCTACAACTAATGATTATTTCTATCATCAATATTGACAAGATAGTCCAACAGTCCAAAACCCAAAGATATTGTATGTTTTCCATCACAGAAGAGTACTAAAAAAAGCATTTGCGAACCTGGAATTAGTGAATTTTTCCCATTTTTGTACAGAAAACTACGACCAAAGCAGACAATATAGCATTTCAAACTACGGATACTGCCAATAAAATGCTCACTTTGTTAATTTCTCCATAAAAATACTTGAAATTCAGACTTGATCAATGTCCCATAATGCAATTCGAAATGTAAATAAACAGAAATACACCATATTATACATATATATATACAGTTGTACAAGTGTTAATACACAGATATGTCTTAATAATAATAATAACAACAAATAGGTACGGCAACTTTGTCATACTAATGAAGAAATCCTCTTTTATATCCCCAATATTTGCAATTACATAAATAAAAAGTACATAAATGCAACACCAGATGGCTGACTTACACATCTGATTTTGAAGTACAAAAGCATGAATAAAGAGATCCCGACTTAAGCCCAAAATCATAATATGAGTTCCTGTTTTATCCCAAATAAAAACTCATCAAACTGATTTTTTTGTTTGTGTGTTTCCACTCCGTCAGATCCAGAACAGGCGCTATGAAGCCATCGTCAAACGGCTCCACTGCCAACTGAGCCGGGCCCAGGCTGCACACAGGTAAAATACATAAATGCAAAGTGATGATACTACTTATATTCATACAACAAGTGCATATGTTTTATTTAGGGATGCGCATTTCAATGGATGTTTTGCACAGATTATAACAACAACAAAACCAAAATATTTTGTTCTTTTTAATACATTTAAAATCTCTCTTTACTGCCTTTTCATTTGTAATTTAACAGGATACGTTCCACATATTAAACGCTGCCAAACTGTGTGTGCTTCACTCAGGCAAATGTCTGAAGACGTCTACCACATGGAGAGAGAGCTAGCCGAGCTCAAAGGGCAGCTGGAGTCATCTCAGGACTCAGCGGTCAGTGGTCATTAAACTGGATAAACATGGTTTTATAGAGGATTGGTTTGTTATCAGATTGAATGTAAGCATGCAGTTACTAGAAGTGAACAGCTGGGGGCAGCAGTGTCAACTAAATGTCTCACTATCTGTCTCACTTCATCACAAAACCCTCACTTTGTAGTTTGATATAACATAACCATTATGTGTTCCTTTAAATGCACACGTTTTATCAGAGAGAAACCAGTAGAAGTATTAAATTATTCGTCTGTTATCACGTTATTTGACTTCCTTTAACAACAGGACAGCATGCACTCTCCTGCTGTTGTTCTGGGACTAAATCGGGGGCAACATCAGGCGTGCGTGGGATGGGATTTTAGGTCGACAGTTAATCGGTTTGTCCAGTCAGTGTACCGCACAACAGAAGCCAAGTGTCTAACTCTTAACTGTCTATGTGGTGCTGTTGTTTTGGTACACGCTGTTCCCGCGTCCGCTTCACTGGGTCGCGTGATGGGCCGCGAGGTGACAGTCCCACTGCCGGGCTAACAAGGGCGTGACTGTGCCACTTCAGCCAGAACTCAATAACTACTTAATTAATGAAACTGCCTTTTCAGAAAACTGCTGCAATGTTCACATAGAACTGAGAATGAGGGTACACTGCAGATTGTTGTTACCTATCATCTGCAGTTATTAGTCAACCACTAAATAACAAAATGACCTATTTCGAGACAAATGCACGCAACTATTTGACATTTAAAAACACTTATTCCATGAAATGTTTGTGGAAAACTAGTAACCTATAGTACCTACAGCTTTAATATACAACCAGGGAGTCTGGTTGAATGTGTGGGAGGTGAAGGACTAAAATTTAGGAGTGTTTTCATTACCCACTCAACCACAAATTGTAGTTTAGTGGGCCATTTCCTTAAAGGTGCGCTTGGGGAGGCGATCCAGCCAGTCTGGCTGCCGGCTTTACCGCAGTCCTGCTCTGTCTGGCTGACCTTATTAGCATGTTCTCAACCTGACAGCCCCCTCCAAACCGTCCAAACACAACATATTACACACATCAATTTATGGGCAAACGTGCAGCGAACATCCTCTTAGAAAGGACAGTCCAGTATATATATATATATATAGAAACACCCTGCAATGTCATTGGCAGAGGAAATTTACGTCTCCCCCTCTGAACGTTCACATTGTACAGTACAAGCACGTGCCCCTCCGAACAGCGTGACCTTTAAAAATACACGAGACATTTCTTTTTTAACCTTGATTCCCTCTCGTCAAATGAACTCATAATGTGGACAAAATGCTGTTAAATGCGACCACACACGCATCGTCAAGCGCTCTGTGTTGCTCTTATTAAACAAGGGGAGTTCCTTCGTATGGAAGTCTTTAAATAAATGAGCTATTTAAGCCGAGCTAATTAGGGAATGAATTAACACCGTCCCTCTACCACTTGCTGGTTTTGTTTATTTGGCTGTGACACATTTGTCTACTCCACTTTGGCATCAACCGTCACTTCAAAACACACTTGGCTGCTGAAATAGAAAGCATAGAGGGGGAGTTTGGGGATTTACAAACAAAATAAACTGATATGATGATATAAAAGACATAAAACAGTCAACTTTAATGAGGTTTATCATCCTTAAAGGCCTTTTTACAACTCCAAGACAATAAAAACTGTGGATCTGTGTTCTTTGACCATTCACATGATAGCAATCTATTGTTAAAGATTGTCGTTTATTAATTTAAAACTGGTCTTCCTCCCTACAAGAAACATCTCTTTCACCTTGAGTTCACCTTTTGATAAACGAGTACGCCAGCAAAACATGCTTGGCACGCTTCACATCGACTGATGAGCTCATTTATTGCTCTGTGCAACATTATCATCTTGAGTAGATGCAGTGCACCGTTTATTCATTTTGCCTCTCGCAACTACATCGGGTCCATAAAGTAGTCCATAAGAAGTCTAAATTCTCTGATTTCAGCTTCTTAAATGTGAATACTTTCTGGTTTCTTTACTCCTCTATGACAGTATGCTGAATATATTTGAGTTGTGGACAAAACAAGACATTTGAGGACGTCATCACAAGCTTTTCATCAACATTTTCTGACCAAATAACGAATCAATTAATCCAGAAAATAATCAACAGATTAATCGGTAATAGTTGCAGCCCTAGTGAGGAGAGAATATCTATCAATTACAACAACTCAGTACAGTTAAAGTCACTAATTAATGTAATTAGATGAGTTAACATGGTAACCGGAAATGTTTGATGTTAAATAAAACATATAAAGTTAATTAAAAAGCAACATTTAGACGGATTAGGTGCAAAAAAGTACAAACCAATGACCAAATCTACTGAACATTTTTAAAGTAAAAGCGTTTCTGTAAATATTTTCACAAATTCAGCTTGAAATTACAGAAATCTGTCCACCAATCCACCCTGAATCCTGCGTCCTTTTGCATTTTCAACATGCACTTATACCAAAAATACAGCTGCAGTGGCGACACATTTGTCAAACAAGAACAAATCTTCTTAAATATAACATTTGCAAACAAAGAGTCTTCTGTCCCAGGACATCATCGAGAATGATAATTGCAATCATACAATAGCAGAAAGCATCGTTTCTTCCATCTGTATGAATGTTTGCATAAAACTCCTGCAGCTGTCTGTGCTGTTGGTGTCTTGCTGTAAATCTTAAGCTTGTTATATAGGAGCAGAATGACAACCTGTAATTTCATATTCTGGTCTCGGCCGCATTTTGTTTTACACCGTCTCAGCTCTGCTACCTCCATTAAGGTTGCACTCCATTTCGTGCATGATTTAGTCTGACTGGCACATTTATGGTCGCTTGCACCTCCTCTGGCTCGCTGCCCGTGTACTGTACGTTACGTGGAGTGGATGAGGAATCGTTGTGTTCATGCCTCGAGTGTTGGGCTGTGTGTAATAAATTCCTGAACTCTTACTACTGTAGGTTTGAGGTGTATTTACTGCAGAGTTTGGCAGAGAACGGCCAACATAGCGGCGGAGTGCTGATGCGCCGTGGGAGTGTGTTTATTTTGCAGGTTGTGTGGGTGTGTGAGAGAGAATGATCTAAACTGCATGACAGTCTCCAAAATGTGTGCATGTTTTCATGTGCAGCTGTTAGTGTTTTAGTGGTTTTATCTCACCTGCAGGTGCAGGTGCAGGTGCATGCTGGGACGTTATCTCTGACTTCTGTGGCAGCCATTAAGGGCGCTTTCAGAAGCCAACATTTAGTCTGTTATAAACTCTGGTGTGGTTTGTTGGGTAGCTGTGAATGCACTAAACGTGCTCTGGTGCGGATCAAAATAATCGGTCGGTCTCGGACCGCTTCCAGGCGAACCAAAACATAGGCTGCCTCGATGGCATTTGTTGATGGACCAGCCCGTTCTCATTCCCAGGGCGTCAAATAACAATGCTTTGTCACGGCCGTCAGCATTTGATCATGATTAATCGCTTATTTTTTTATGTTCAAAATGAACCTTAAAGGGAGATTTATCAAGTATTTAATACTCTTATCAACATGGGAGTGGACAAATATGCTGCTTTATGAAAATGTATGTATATATCTATTATTGGAAATCAATTAACAACACAAAACAATGACAGATATTGTCCAGAAACCCTCACAGGTACTGCATTTAGCATACAAAATATGCTCAAATCATAACATGGCAAACTGCAGCCCAACAGGCAACAACAGCTGTCAGTGTGTCAGTGTGCTGACTTGACTATGACTTGCCCCCAAAACTGCATGTGATGATCATAAAGTGGGCATGTCTGTAAAGGGGAGACTCGTGGGTACCCAGAAACCCATTTTCATTCACATATCAGGTCAGAGGTCAAGGGACCCCTTTGAAAATGGCCATGACAGTTTTTCTTCGCCAAAATTTAGCGCAATTTAGGAGTGTAATTTAACCTCCTTCAGGACAGGCTAGTATGACATGTTTGGTACCGATGGATTCGGTAGGTTTTAGTTTTATATGATACCAGTATCTTCACTTTAAAACTGAGCCCGCTATGACCTAAAAACACAACTTTCCAGCTTATTGACTAATCCTTTTAGCTCTGCTTCCAGCCCTTATGAAACCAGACACCTTGCTTGTATCTTTTAGTCATTAACAACTGACTCCCACCCAGCAGCTGGTGAGCGGTGGGTGGCACTTCACCTCAACTGACTCATGTTTATGCACACAATCAGCTGAGCTGTTGTGTGCATAAACACACTGAGTAAAGTTTTCCTATAGCAGTTACACCCCAGAGATAAAAGGTGAGGTGATGAGCTGTCAGAGAAGAAGAAATACACCCCGAATGACCTTCCTCTCCGTGTCGCAGCAGTCAGGATGTGTTTGCTCTTGATTTTAGAAAGATGCGGCGGCTGATCTTATCCCAGAGAAACCGATATTTCAAAGCTACCGGTAATTGTTTTCCGGCGACTTTGAGAAGCTTATAAACACCCTCAGGCAAACAGCTTCACCTCCAGAGACCTGACAGACTTTATTTACCTTCTTTTGTTTGTGCAAGTAATGACTGTCTCTGTAAAGTCATCCAGATACCTCATCAGAGCCTCGCAAAGCTGACTCATGAAACAGGTCTGTGTGTGTGAGGAGGGATATCCCTCAGAAGACACTGCTGGCCTCTAATTGCTCCCATTGGTTCTTGTTAGACTAAACAACACCAGCACGCCAGTTTACCCACAAAACCTGCTGACTTCCACACCAACTTTAAACATCCGGCCTGGTTTTCACGTTGCTTTAATCTCCTCCGATATTCCCACCGATGTTCACTCAAATACAACCCGTGATTTTTGCATGACCTTGCAATACCTGTTGTGAAATCAGGCATTTCAGGTCAGGACAATCCTAAAACAAGCCGGCGGAATCCTGTAGGGACTGGAAATACATTAATAATTGTCAACATGTGAGTCATTGATGACTAAAATCGTCCACTGGGTTCGTCACAGGTTGAGAGCTGTGCCCTTTTAACTGTACACACAGAAACCTGCAGGTAAAAGGTGTTCAGAGCTATTAAAGGGTGCGGTTAGGTATCATACTGAGGAATGTTTTGATTTGCACGGGCACGAAATGATCCACAGTGTGACCTTGGGAATGTGGGATGAGATAACTCAAAGGAGCGTGACTTGAGGTTGAGGTTTCAGGAAATAACCAAGGCCAAAAATAGATGTGATAAACAAAACCTCTAATCTCTACACACACGCACTCACACTCCCGTATCGGAGCCCCACCTTGCTGCTACCTGAGCAACGCAAACAAACACTTTAACGTCCTGGTATCCACGGCACATTATCATTTATCTAAATGCATGTCAGGACACATTCAGAAAGCCTTTGTCCTAAATCCAGTTTACATCATATAATACACGTGAGCGGCTGTTGTTTGCCTCCACATATAGAAGAACTGTGACATACAGTGAGACTCAACTGAATCACGAGTCCACTTGCACACCCTGCAGTATATATATATATATATAAACAGTATCTGTATATGATATATCTGGTCCCTCTGCCAAATGTACATCTGTAGGCGTGCAGAGTCAGTGCTTCTCACCCACCCACCCAGCAGTGAGTCACTTCAGTAAAAGCTGCTCAGCATTTTACCACTTTTAATCCTCCAGCACTAATCGTGGTGATGGAGGAAGTATTCGCAGCTTTTACTTAAGTAAAAGTAGCAATACTACAACTTAAAATACTCAAGAACATGTAAGTGTGACCTTCAAACTGTAGTATAAAGGTACAAGTACTCACTATGGAAGCAAAATTTGCTCTTGTCGGTGTTATATTATTATTAATCATACTCTTGATATTGATTTGGCGACACTTTAATAGGCTACTCTATAAAAAAGTAAGCACAACTACAAGCCAAGTATACTTTTCTGTATACTTGGAAGTATAATCCAAGTAATTCGCAAGTCATTTAGCGTGCAATAAGAACGGCGTTCTTGCTTTTGACATGTAAATGTAAATATGCTACGCTCAGAACAACCCAAATTGTTGTTGAGTTATTTTATGTTCGTTTTCCGTACTTCTGTTGTACATAATTTACGTACATATTTTAAGCCCAACCATGACGTTTTTCCTCAACCTAACTAAGTGGTTTTGTTGCCTAAACCTACGTTACCATCGTGTTGTTGCGTGGCGTAAAAATGACACGCAAAAAAGGCTAAAATGCGCTCTAATGACACACAGTGTCCTTGTAATGTCATGCTATTCATTCGCCTTTTAAATGCCCAAGTAAAGTACAAGTACCTCAGAATTCCCACCACTGATAGTCTCCTACAGTAGCTTTTGTATTTTGTTAAGGCTTCAAATTATGCAGAGCCACTTCTCACTTGGTATGTATGTGTGATGAGCAAGTAAACACATTAGCAAGATGATTAGTATCAGTTCTTCTGGTAAAAGGTGTTAATCCGTTTGTGCATGTTCAGTATGCTGCAGCAGTGTTTGCATTAGACTCCTGACTCGTTAGATGTGTCCTATAGTGAAGTGAACATCTTTGTCTCTTTGATTATTGTGTATAATATAAAGGAAAGCCCACGATGTACGTACAACAACATAGTCCACAATACAGCGGCTAATCTTCCTCGTTTGTAATCTGACGTGTACACAGTGATCCAGATTAAAAAACAGATCCAATATGCCTCCAACATGTCCTAAATTTGACGTAAATGCAAAGTCAGACATCCCTTATCATTTTATAGCAGCCCTACTTATAAATAGCGTTGTAAATAAACAGTGTAATCTAGGACGCTGGATGCTTTACATGCCAGATGCAGGACTGGTAAAGGCTCTGGCCTCCTCTGAAGCTGCAGCACCAGAGATGAGGAGCTAGAAAGTAGGGCAGTTAAGGGGAGCAGCAGGGAGTCCCGGGTCGAGCATTACGTCATAAGAACAAGTGCGAGCAGGAGGAGTGGGCTTGCATCGGCTTGTTTCCTCTCTAATTGTAGACAGAACAGTGAGACAGTAAATTATGAATGGTGTGAAGGAAGTGAAACTGAAGCATCTCCCCCCTCTCTCCTACCCCTCAGTGTCTTTTTTTCTCTCCCATCCAGAGATGGAAAAGCTGTGCACTGTCCCGTACATACTGTTCCCCCTCACACAGGCACACAGAAACCACAGCTGCGGTTTTATCACTCGGCAGTTTTTTTCACACATCGCCAATGAAAAAAAACACGAGCAACATCCTCCCCCTTCACTCCGCCCTGTTCTGTTCCTAAAATGTTCTTATATGACGGAGAACAAATAGACGATAATCACACCTCAGCTGACGACACGCTGATCTATAAGACGCTTTTTATTCTTCAGTTGGTGATTTTAGAGTCTTTTCAAGCACACCTGAATTTCATCTAGCGATCCCAGCTGACATTAGTGTCTTTAAGAGGATGTAGCGGACTCCGCTCTAAATCTAGAGTGAAGATACTAGTATCATATGAAACTAGAAAACCTAAGGAATCCATCGGTATCAACCATGTCATGTTATCTTGTCGGGAAGGAGAGTAAATAACGCTCCACATTTAGGCTAAATTATGGCGAAGGAAAACTTGCAAGGCGATGATATCTGACCTCAAGACATAAAGACATTTCCACCATAACTTAATGCAGAAAATGCAGAAATTGGTGCATAAAAATTCACCAGAATGCAGTAAATGAAGTGTTTGACGCAGGGGAGTTTGTGTTTAGCGCTAATTAGCAGATGTTAGCATGCTGAGCTAAGAAGGGGAACATATTAAACATTATATCCCTAAGATCTTATTGCGATTTTAAACATTTTGCAATAAGATATATTGTGAATTATAAAAAAAATTATAATTTTTTCAACTGCAAATTGTGCAGTTTGTCAACATCTGTTTTATCTAATAAGATACAGTTTTCACTCTGTTCATCTCAGAGTTTTCATTCTCGTATCTTGAGGTCAAAGGTCAAGGTCACCCCTTTGAAAATGACAATGCCAGTTTTTCCTCGCCAAAATTTAGCGCAACTTTGAAGCGTTATTTAACGTTCTTCCCGACAAGCTAACAAGACATGGTTGGTATTCAGTTTCAGTATTGCAATGTGAAAATCAGCTGCACATAATGTTAAAATGCTTGACTTTATCTCCCACACACCTCCTTCTCTGGAGAAATGTAGGTTAAATATATGACATTTACAACGTCCCTCTGGCTGCAAAACTAATGACGAAAGAATAAAGCCGTAAAGACTCTTTATGGCTGTACTTCTCCAGACTGAGATAAACACATCATGCAAACAAGCCCAGCAGCCTTTCTCAACTCCTGCTTGTGAAGAGGCTGCTTGTTTACCTCTCGGTACTGTAACCCAGGTGTGTGTGGGTGTTTAGACGCCTATATTTGCCTTTTTTCCTGCTGGTGTTTTTTTTTAAAAGAGAGCGTCAGCGGCCGGAGTGGCTGCAGGTCAAAGAAACCATTTGGTTTGCATGAAAAGACCAAAACCATTGACATTAAAAGGACATTTTAGCTTTGAAACAGTCTCATTTTTGTTGTTATTTCACAATGCTGAGGTGTCAGTCACCTACAGAGAGAGACTAATCCTTCAAAACATGTCGTATTACAAGCTTTGTCGTAAGCCGTGACAGCAGCTAGTGTCCCTGACACTTTGTATTGTGAAAAAGACAAACGACATACAGCTACAAAACAGACAATACAGAGCAGGTAAAAGCCTGAAAATACAGTTTTTTTTTGGTTTAAAGCACTTCAGTATTTTACACATTGTGCCCACGCTGTGCTGTATCGTGACTGCAGCTGAAACACTGACCCCTCCTCTGCTTTTGTTTGCTCTCAAAGCCTCCACTATGCTTCTTTGTCTACATTTATCAGTCTGTGAGTCGCACTAAGCTTCAATTCCCACATTTCTAAAGTTACAAATACAGCATTAGTGTCGGTGATGGATGGAGGAGAGGAATAAGATCTTGTTCAGGAGCATTTTTGAACACAGAGAGGAGATGTGAATTAGTCTGGAAGCTGAGCGTGCTTTTAAATCGTTGACAGTGTGACAATTCAACAATGTGTTAATGATGAGAAACTATTTGAGCGCTGTTGTAAGCGAGCACAGATGTATTATCTCACGGTGTTAAAGCTCTGGAGGTATAATTAAGTATAATTTAGTGCTAATAAATCTAAACGTTCAGTTTCTTTGTTGTAGGGCTGCAACTAATGATTATTTTCTCGATTAATTAATTAGTTGTTGGTCTATAAAATATCAGAAAATGGTGAAAAATGTGCATCAGTGTTTCCTAAAGCCCAAGATGACGTCCTCAAATGTCTCGTTTTGTCCAAATATATTCAGTTTACTGTCATAGAGGAGCAAAGAAACCATAAAATATTCACATTTAAGAAGCTGGAATCAGAGGAAAGGCAAACCCAGCAGCGACTGTAGGTTTATTTAATATGCAGTGGTCTTACATTTAGTGTTTTGTGAACATATTACAATCATACCAAATTCTCAGCCTGTAAATACACATTTCCTTGAAAGTAAAGTAGTAAATTTTCACTGAATATTGTCTCTATTTTCTTTTAATTTGCACCAAATTATAGAGGGTTTTTTTCAGGAAATTTCTTGTAAATGATCTTAACTACACACCTGTGAAGTAAAGCCTATGTGTTGCTCTAAAAAGGTGAAGAATTAAGGATGTTTTTCCACATATTTTGATCTTATAACAGTCATTTTAAATGCAAACTGCCAGTTTATAACAAATATTAAACCTTTATCTGTTTTATGTCCAGAGGGCAAAACATAAGAAACATATTCCCTCCCAAACTGGAGACATGTAGTCATAAACAACATCATGTATTTTAATAATAACACACCCCAAATATCATTATATGCATGCCACATCCCGTATCTGCTGCAGGCGTTTTAACGCTCATATTTGCAGCACCTGTTCGGTTCGATGAGGACACAGTGTACAAATATCAAAAACAATGCAATGAATGGAAACGTCTGTCTTTCAGTGCACATGTGCATATGGAGCGGGGCGGATACATGCTGATGCATGTGTGTGTGTGTGTGTGTGTGCGACTCAACTGTATTCTATACACTATGTACTAGAACACCCTGTACTTCCCAAAGCCTAAAAAACCTCTCTGCTAAAGAGAGGAGGGGTGCTGGTGGTGGTGGTGGTGGTGGTGGGCTCTGCTACGAGGAGCTGCCAACAGTGGGGTTGGCCTACATATCAACTCAGCATATATCCACTATATCTTTGTGTCAATCTAGAGTGATTATTTAACAAAACAAGACGATAAATGTCTCAAGTTTTTGCCTCTTGTTCTGGTTTTCTTCTTCTTTCTTGGTGGAAAACATCAGTGGCTGCATGAATAGATAATATATCATCGTAAATATAGGCTGCATTAGTCTAGTAGTGAAATAAAGAGAAGAAGAGGAAAGAGAGTAAACAAGGAGGAGTTGCAGTCAGTGAAGGATAAACAAACGTTTTCATCTTTTTGACTTTACACAGTGAAAATGTAAAGGCTTGGTGGCAGATTTAATCATGCACAAACATCCATAAAGGTTTTATGTGTATGTTCAGGCCGTTCGTATGAATGGCACGATAATGCACGAGGCATTTAGTGTGCAATAAGAATCTTTCTTTTTAGCGTGTCATTTGTACGCCATACTGACTGTAATGTAAACGCATCCGCGTAAATATGCTACACTCAGAGCTAGTGATGTAGAATAAGAAGCGAGAAAGGCCGCTTATCGCGGACGGGAGGGTCCAACAAATACAGGACTTTGAACCAGGAGACCGGTGTTTTTGTAATTTACGTCTGTGACGTGTTTTTAGTACTTATGTTAAGTTGTTTCCGTACGTATTTTACTTAGTTTACGTATTTATTTTAAGCCCAATCATGATGTTTTTCCTAAACCTAACTAAGTGCTATTTGCACGCCTTCCTGTCAGAACAGTCTCAACAGTAAAGGGTCTGTGTGAGGTTGTGTTTGTCCACACTCAGGTACGATTGCTGTGTTCAGATCTGCCCAAACTAATTGTACCAAAAGGAGAAAACTAACCGATTCAGCCAGACTAAACAACGCAGGGTTGGAAGAAAATTATGGCTGGGCGATATGGTCAAAATCTTCTATCCTGATATAAGTCATTTCATATCTCGATAACGACATATATCACGATATAGCATGTTTTCTGGTACAGTTTCAAATGAATGCATCTAACTTATATTCAACATGTCAATTGCAGGGGATGATAAAGAGTCTAATATTGATTACATTCACTTGCATACAATCATATTGCATAAAACTATATATTGCATGATCTCATGTGCCAGATGCTGCCGTGATACAGCAGATGGTCGCCGTGTATCAATAGAAATATTAGCCTTGAACGTCTCCCTCAGATCGCATGTTTCTCTCTACACTCCTCTGTGTGTTTTTCTCTTTCTTGCCTCGGCCTGCATTTTCTTCCTGCTGATGTTGCTCCACGTGTCGCTGTCTGCTGCCTGGAGCCGGACTGGAAACGTGAGGAGAACCGCGGATTTAAGGAGGGAAGGATTTAAAGGAACATGTTGAATTTTTGTTTCGGGAAGGGAGAGATTGTCTTAACAGGGAAGTTAGAGCGCAGACACCCGACTGTGTCATGTGTGACAGTAAATAATTAAAATAAGAGTGTGATGAATGGAAGGTGGAGCACCATAGCATATTGATATCCATGTTCTCATTATTTATATAGAGCCATGACAGATCTGACGGATTAATTCTGACTTTATATTTGGGGAAATATGTCATACGGTAGCTCCGAGTTTACAAGTTTTCAAAAATATGACGTTTTTTGTGATATTTTGTGGGGGTTGTCTGCTCATTTCACGTTCACATGACACTAAAATGCAGAAAAATCGTACACTGTATTGTGTATTATTATATGTATTATTAAGAAAATCCATAATCGTTCACTATATTTGAGGCAACGTCCATATTTGTCACATCGCAACAATACCAAGACTATCGTGTAGCCGACTTCCTACGTCAAAAGTAGATATGGAAGCAATAAAAAAGCAGAGGTTGCACGTCTTCCTTTCGCCCTTTTAAAAAAGATAATGGAAGTGGAAACGAGAGCGAGGTGAGAAGTGAAGGACGGCGTGAGGAAGAATGAGACGGCGGCTGATTTCTCTTCCCGTCTCAAAATATAGGAAGCAAACAGGAAGCAGAGCGGTGATAGAAGCTGACCTCAGACTGTTTATGTTTGCGCGTGTGGTTGAACACGATGTACCAGACGTATACGAGGACACGGAGGATGCACAGAAATAGAGTTACACTGAAAATGAATGAAGACGTATTAGAGAGTCTTCTGAAGAGCAGAATTACTCCCCAAGTAAAGGAAGCTTTGTTGTGTCTGGAAGCGTCCGAGTGTCTCGCTGAGGTGAACAAATATCCTTTTGGGGAAAGTCAAGATTGGTTTAGCTTTGCTGTGTCAAATTATCTGCACACCCACTGTCCACCTCCCTGCAAACAAAGAGTGGGATTTGTGAGCTTTTTCTTGCAGATGTGTCAGTTCAGACAAGCAGACGTCAGCCAGATGACGCTTATTTGCACAAAGCTTCCAGTATCCGGGCTGATCTAGGGTCAGGGCTGCATGGCTTTTGGTGCACACCTGCTCAAACACACTGGCCGTGCATAAAAAGGAAAAAGTCTGGATTTCTAGCACACAACATTAGGGCTGTCAACGTTAATGCGACATTAATTGACAGTTGTAAACTGCTGCATACAGTATGTGTGTAAAGCTTCACAGACGTGGACAGATAATTGCTTCGCCACTGTGGCATCGATAGTAATTGATTTCCATCCTCACACAGACCAACATCAACTGTTTGGTGAGGTGAAGTGGAGGCCGCCTGCTCTCTGCAGACAATGTGCTGATCGGCAACAATCAGAGGGCGAGCGTGCGGCTGTCACAATGCCAGCGTGAGCATTAAACACGTCCTTCCTCCTCCTCCACATCAGCACTCGCAGTTCAGACGGGAGGAAAGAGAAGTCACGACCTTGTGCGACACAGTAACGTGACCTAAAACCACAGCGGCGATCTCAAAAATAGCTGACCTGATTGAGAAAGCTGATGATCTGTCAGGTCAAACCGATCCAGTGTTGTGTTTTTATCAGGGCTGTCAATCAATTCAAATAGTTAACTGTGATTAATTGCATGATTGTCCAGAGTTAATCGCAAATTAATCTAATTAGTACTTAGTTTACATACTTATTTTAAGCTCAACCATGACGGTTTCCCTTACCCTAACTAAGTGGTTTTCTTGCCTAAACCTAACTGCGGACGTTAAGAAAAATGACACAGAAAAAACAGGCATACAAATGACACGCAAAAACGCTAAAATGCATACTCATGACCAGGTTGCAGCTCCATTGGCAGCTTTTTTTTACTTATTACAAGCAAAAAACACCTTGTATTCAATGTTTTTTAACTTATTTTTTAAGTAGCTTTTTTCCAGTATTCATAAACTGAATATAAAGGAGATAAAGGGTTTGGTTTTGTGGCGTAATTGGGATGCCGTGGTCAAAATATAGTTTAAATATGTGTCACTTTGATACTGGAGTTACTGAGTCTCTTTAACTTTTATTATATGTCTGCAGAATATTTCATTTCAGTGGCTAAAGCTCTGTTCAAAAAACTATAAACAAAGCAGACGTGTTATTCTCCAGCTTCACTGTATGGCCCATAAAAGTCCTTCAAGCGTCCTTCTAATAAACCGGAGCAGTCGGAGCCATAAACAACCTGATTAAGAGCAAAGCTCTTTAAGTCAACACAACACTGTCGTCTCTCCCGCTGTGTCACTTCAACAATGGAGTAATAATGACTGTCTGGATGCACAGACACACAAATTCACTACATGCATGTCTGTCAGCCAAAACAAACAAAGAATGCAAATCATTTACTGCCGTCTGTGTAGTTTACTTTCCTCCTCATCATTCTGTAACACATGTCACCATTAATTAGATATTTTCTTCTTCCAGGCTAACAAAGACTCCCTACATTTACGTCAGCAGTAGATTCAGGAATAAACCTCCCTCTCGCGTGACATTTAATAATCTCAACTCGGCCCGTGCATGCTCATTGTAATGTATTCATTACAAATCGTCTTGCAGATACTGAACACGCAGCAGGAATTCAACACCGCTAAACAAACGACGACACAGACGTTTAGAGAACCAGTCAAACCAGAAGTTCATGATAAAGAAACACTTGAGACAGAAAAGAAAATCACCTTCCTGTTTTGACAACTCATCAGAGGTGGAAGAAGTATTCACATCTTGTACTTCAGTACTAATACTACAGTGTAGAAATACCTTGTTACAAGTAAAAGTCCTGCATTCAAACTTAAGTAAAAGTACAAAAATATCAGTGTCAAAATATACTTAAAGTACCAAAAATAAAAGTACTCATAATGCAGAATGTATATTATATAATTGTACTATAATTATTGATGCATTAATGTGTTCATCACTTTAATGTTGCAGCTGGTAAAGATAGAGATCATTTTAATTATTTTTTCTGATATTTTATTGATATTTTTGGGGATATTTTAATTATGTTTTTAGGATATTTTACTGATATTATTTTGAATATTTTACACATTTTTGTCTGACACTTTGCTAATATTTTTGGGATATTTTACTAATATTTTTGGATATTTTTCTTATATTTTACTGATATAATTTTGGATATTTTACAAATATATCTCTGATAATTTATTAATATTTTTCTGATATTTTACTAATATTTGTGTGCTATTTTACAAATATTTTTGGGATATTTTACTAATACTTTTGTTGGACATTTTACTAATATTTTGGGAATATTTTATTGATTTAATTTTTTTATATTTTATTAAACACTTTAATGTTGCAGCTGGTAACGTGGAGCTCATTTTAATTATTAAACTGCTGCTTAATTTACCCCGGGGATCAATAAAGTTTCATCTTAATCTAATATTACAACATCATTTATTGGTTGATTATATTTTGTATTATTAATCTGCAAATTAACTAAAATTATCTATTAAATGTAGTGGAGTAAAAAATACAATATTCCCTCTGAGATGTGGTGGAGTAGAAGTAGAAAGTGAGTAAATGTACTTAGTTACTTTCCACCTCTGTAACTCACACAGGGAGTGAGAGAAGGTGCTGAGGGGAGGAAAAGTGGAGGATAAGAGAGGGCCGTAATCCCCCATAATCCCCCTCTGTCCCCAGTGGGGCGCCAGCGTCGCCCTCCGCGCTTCTGTCTGGTTTGTTTTCATATTTCAGAGGGCTCTCTCTCTCTCGACGGCGGCGAGGGCACGTGCCTCTGATAAATGTGACTTTGGATGGAGGACAAACGAGGACAGCGGCACGCTGCAGACCTGTTGCTGCACGCTGACCCTGAGCTTCCCACCAAATCCCCATGAAAAAAATCAGTGCTGCGTGGGCGTGTGGTTGGTTAACATGCTGCCTTAGTGATAGACACATTTACAGTCCTGTTTTTATGGACATTTTCCTCGTTTGATTTGATAAATAATTAATTTTATCTGCACAGACAGAGAGGAAGGGGGAGGGCCAGCATGAAGACAAATATTTTCATACAATATGTGTTTATTTTAGTACAATATGGAGCGCAGTTTGGGCACAAATAGTGTATTTATGTTGAGTTTATGATCAAATGATACATCTTGACTGAAAATATGAAGTCCTGATATGTTTAATTATGCATTAAGCATCAAGCAAAACTGTTTTATCTGTCCTTTAATGCTTCAAGGTCCTTGTTTGTGCAGATGTTGTAGTTTGTGAATGAAAAACGTGAGAAAAATCTCATTCTAGATTCAATATTTTTGGTACCAATGTTCAATAACAGACAGGATGAGAGGAGGAAATCCACTGTTGAAATGTGAGGATGAGGAGATATGAGAAGAAAAGATAGCGTGACTTTTTATACTTTGTTTCTGCACAACTTTCTCTCTGATCTCTCAGCTCAATCTGCACTCTTTTAGAGCATCATGCATTTTTAATTTCTTACTAAATAAAGTAAAATCACATGTAACATGCTGCCACAGCTCACTTTGCAGATGGGAGTCATTGAGTCTGAGCGTCTGTCCCAATGCTAAATCACGCAAAGTTATCTACGCTGATGACATCTGCCCTCGCAACCCAAGCACCGGATTTTGGTGCTCACTGAAGACCTTACAAAACTGGATCAATACTACGCAAACCTGTCGCCTAAAACCACCTCCGAAACGTAAAGGCTGCCAAAGAACTAAACATCCAATTGAGCGGACTTAAGCTGGAGCTTGAAGTCGTCGTGGTTTTCACACTACATGACTGACCGGAGAATGGAGGTCACACACCACGAGATCTTTCACCAGGAGGAATCCCAGATGAGGTCTCCAAACTATGTTTCGTCACAAAAACAAGAAGAAAGAAATACGAGGCAAATGACGTGATACTATACGCGAGACACATTGCTGATGTTGTCGTTGGTTTCCAGCGGTTTTTACACTCTTTTTTTACTATTTATTCCTTAAGGTGCAACAACAACTTTGCTCCACGATGCTCCAAAAGGTCAAAGACTACCCCCAACTACCAATCCACACAGACATCTACAACCCAGTCTACTTGGGAAAAACAAACAAATACCTGGTGTCAGACCAATTTCACAAGGAGACAGTGGTATCAACACATTCAGGACTGGTTGCCCTCTCCTAAAAGGAGGATTAGTCGGCCTCCATACAGCAGACCAGGAGGCAACTGCTTGGCTCAAGGTCTTTGCATTCATTAGATCAAATAAATATTGTGTTAAAGAGCGGTGCTAGATTGACGTGACCTGTACTGACTTGTACTGCAGCAAGTTCATGTCAACTTTCTGGGAAATTTCAAAAGAAAATGTAGGAAATCCCTCAGTTAGGCAGCTTGAAGAAACATTTCTATGACTTACATCATGTGGCGTAGTAGAGCTGGTAATATCCATACACGTTTCGAGGGTTTCTACTATTAGCATCACATGATTCACCCTTCGTCTGTATTTTATGTTTTAACTGGATGTTCAGATGTGACGCAGCAGCTGACTTGAGTTGAAGTTGATTGAGTGCACATGTGTGAGTCTGTGTGACAGAAAAGCAGACTCCACAGGCCACCTATTTGTGGATTGATTGATTAAATGTGTGTCTCAATAAAACAGAACATCAGATTAATAATATGTCACAATCCCTGTTCCAGTTAAAAGAGAAGACGTGATCACACACCAGTCAATGACTTCAAGACTCCTGATTACAAGACAACAAGTTGTGTCGGCTGTTGGCTTTAGCTATAAAGTCAGGTTTTATCCTCAGTATATTTGGGATTTTGCAACAATGAGTGTGCTATTAACAGGTTTTCTTTCTGTGTGTACAAACATGAGGCGTATTTCTGATGCCCCGAGACGCTGGACAGGCTAATCCCCTCGTATAGTAGCGTCCGCGGGGGGCCCACATGAGGTGGGACAGTCTGGACGCTCCGGGTTTAACCAGCAGGCCACCTGCTTTCTCAGCAGAGAGGAGCAGCACAGAGGGAGGTTTAGTTCAGGGGGGGAGAGGATTTTTTGGGGCATGTTTGGAAAAAATAGAGCTTGTATGCATATCAGTTTATGTGCATACTTGTCAATAAGAACTGTATAAGCCTACATACACTACGAGGAGCATGTAATGCACATAATGTAAATAATTGCCTTCTATATTTGTGCCCCCAATCAGCAGCAGCGTCACAAATAGACGAGGTTAATCCATGTGTGATCCCTCGGCATGTATTTATTATACCATTATATTTTACTCAGGTTTTTTTTTATATTTTACTACTATTTCGGGGGGATATTTTACTGATATTACTTGGGATACTTTAAAAATTTTTGTCTGACACTTTGCTAATATTTTGGGATATTTTACTGATATTATTTGGGATATTTTACGAATGTATGTCTGATAATTTATTAGTATTTTTTGATATTTTACTGGTATTTTTGGATATTTTACATAAATATTTTTAGATATTTTACTGATATTATTTTGGATATTTTATACATTTTGCTAATATTTTTGGGATATTTCACTCATATTTTTTGGATATTTAAAAAAAAATTGTCTGAGCATTTATTAATATTTTTTCTGATATTTTAGTAATATTTTTAGGATACTTTATAAATACCTTTTAGATATTTTAATGATATTATTTTGGATATTTTAGAAATTTTGTCCGACACTTAGCTGATATTTTTTTACTAATATTTTTGGGATATTTTACTGATATTATTTTGGATATTTTACTAATATTTTTGGGATACTTTACTAATTTAATTGGGATATTTTACTGATATTATTGTGGATATTTTACTAATATTTGTGGGATATTCTACTGATATTATTTTG
The DNA here is from genome assembly GCF_015220745.1 of Sebastes umbrosus. Lineage (NCBI taxonomy): Eukaryota > Metazoa > Chordata > Actinopteri > Perciformes > Sebastidae > Sebastes > Sebastes umbrosus. The sequence continues at coordinate 3,795,420 of NC_051292.1, forward strand.
GATATTTTACTAATATTTTTGGGGATATTTTACTGAGGTCAGGGGGTGTAAAGAGGATGTTTTGGGGTTGACTTTGGGGCAGTATGTCTGGAAACAGTAGAGGTTGTATGCATATCAGTTCATACTTGTCAATAAAACCTGTGTAAGCCTACATATATACCAGCAGGCCCTAAGCATGTAATGCACATAATGTAAATATTGCCTTCTATATTTGTGTCTCCAATCAGCAGCAGCGTCGTAAATAGACGAGGTTAATCCTGTCCGAGTACATCCTGTCCCTGCCGCGGCGGCGTGCTTGAAGAAAACACCTTTTGTCAATGAAACAGGATTTGCGAAAGTGCCATCTGGACAGGAGCTCCATCTCCACGCTGCGTCTGATCCACCGAGCCAGCCGGTCAGCTGGTCCGAGGTCACGGATCAGACTGACCTGAGGAGGAAGAGGAGGCACGTCGACGCCCTCCAAATAGATATATTAATTAGATTTTGTCCCACGTCACCCAAAAACTGAAGCTCTTGTTTCATATTTATCATACCAGAGGTGTAAAAAAACACAAAGCTTTTCATTAAAATTAATTAATATCCCATTCAGCAGTTTGTTTTCATTAAGAAACACTAAAGAAGATCTTGTTTTGATGCCTGAATCTAGAGGAAATTGAGCTCTCTGCTGCTGTGCTTCCTAGAAAACGATGCTAATAATATCACAGAGAGCTGCTGTACCTCAAGGTCAGAATGTGACCTTGAAAATAATAGTCTTGGTGTAAAATGTGCACGTTAATTATCGCTGACTCGAATCAGTTTGGTTCATTTTGCACGTTAGATTTGCAGAAGAAATTAATCAAAATGACTAGGATAAATATTTACACCCCTATTTTATAGTGCACTTAGAAGGATAATACATTATAGTACATTAAAACTGGTTTAAATATAATTTTAAGGCATTGGAAAATAGCTAAAGCTCCAATAGAGGTGGCATCCTGTGATTAAAATGTGGTTTGGAATATATAACAATGTAATTAATATAAAAAGTGCCTGTGTTGACGTATGTGTTCCTTTTAGTTAGTTTTCTTTTAGTTCCTACACCATGTTTTGTAACATCTGTAATGTCTTCTGCTGCTGCATCCCCTTGTATGAACACATTATTACATATTAAGTGGAATATGAAGGTTATAATGTTCAGTTTTATCGACTTTTATTCAATATTTACTCTATTCTCAGTGATATAAACCGTAATGAAGGTGAGTTTTATTGCATGGCCGTTGTATTAAACTGTATTTATGTTTAGAATAAACTGGGTTATACAAGACAGCTAAGTGTGGTTTCTACAGTCACATTTATGAGCAGTATGGCTTTCAGATAAGTATGTAGCATCTGTACATGTTGGGAGGAGATTATAAAAACTATTTATATTAATCCTATCTTAAATTTTACATTAATACTATAGAGACATTACAGTAGAACTATAAACCTATGGGAGATTAAAAGGAAGAGTATTACTATTTTTCTTTTTCTCTTGAAAAGCACTTTTTTAATACCTAGTTTTGAATGCTATAATAAAAATACTTTATTATTATTATCCTTAAATTAATATAGCAGTCACCTAATACTCATTTTATAACCTGCTTTTAATAATAGACACCTCTATATGTAATATAAAACACAAATAGATCCTATTAAATGACATTTTAAGGCCAATTTACACACAAAAAAACACCAAACATCCTAATTGAAGCTCCTTCACATGACGTCATTCTATATGTCTGCGCGCTCCCGATTGCGCGTCCTCGCTAGTCGCTTATGTCATCGTGCATGTACACGTGCAGTGGGTGGAGCCAATCACGAGATGGCTGTATAGGGGCTCGATCCTCAGCAGCCAATCAGAGAGCTTCATATAAGTCAATATTTACGTGGTGGTCTAGTGAGGACACAGACACGTTGCTTTTATACTGGGATGTCTGGGTGGACTGGGAGGCACTGGGGGTGGTTATTAAGATAGAAAATGAGGAGGAGAGGGTTTATTTTTATTTTGGGGTGCTCAAACTACATTTTTGCCTCAATTTAAAGAATTAAATCCAGAGTTTTATGGTTTCTAGAGGGAGAAAATATACATTTATGGTATATTTATGACTAAAATTAAACATTTTCCTACATACTTATTAATTATTGTCTAATACGAAACCTGTTAGCTGTGTTTATTTTTATTTTCCTGTGGTCAAACCACATTTTAGCCTCAATTTAAAGAATTAAATCCAGAGTTTTATGGTTTCTACAGGGAGAAAATATAAATTTTTGGTATATTTATGACTAAAATTAAACTTTTACTTAGATATTTTGTAAGAATTGTCTTATTTTGTGGAATTATATGTTGTCAAACTACATTTTTACTTCAATTTAAAGACATAAATCCAGAGTTTTATTGTTTCTAGAGCAAGAAAATATACATTTATGGTATATTTATGACTAAAATTAAACCTTTACTTACATATTAAGAATTGTCTTAATTTGTGAAATTAGAGGTGGTTAAACTACATTTTTGCTTCAATTTAAAGACTTAAATCCAGAGTTTTATTGTTTCTAAAGGGAGGAAATACGCATTTGTTCTTCCTGAGGAGGCTCAGGTCTTTTAATGTATGCAATAGGCTGCTGCAGATGTTTTACCAGTCTGTAGTAGCCAGTGTTCTCTTTTTTGCTGTGGTATGTTGGGGGGGTAACATGAACACAAGGGATGCCAACAGACTGAACAGGCTGGTGAGGAAGGCTGGCTCTGTGGTTGGATCTGAGCTGGACGGTCTGGAGGTGGTGGCAGAGGGCAGGATGAGGAGGAAGCTGGACGCTATCCTGGAAAACCCCTTCCACCCCCTCCATGATGAGCTAGTCAAGATGAGGAGCACCTTCAGCCACAGACTCATCCCTCCTCGGCACAACACAAAGCGCCTGGGTCAGTCCTTCATGCTGGTAGCCATCAGGCTCCACAACCAAGGCTGACCCCCATATGACAACTATTAGGACTTTTAAGAAATTTAAACATGCACTATCTGGCGCACTTTACACTCACTTTACACTATACATCCTATATACCACTTTATTGCTGACTGCACATATGTACATATTACATTTATTTATTGATTTATTGCACATTCTACATTTATTTATTGACGGACTGTACACACTATGTTCACCCATTAACTCTTTATCTTTTATATCTCTATTATTGTCTTTATAATTTTTGTATACCTTTACCTCTCCTGTGATTCACTCTGTTTGCTGATGTTGCTGCTTTGACACCTGAATTTCCCTCCGGGGATTAATAAAGGTCCATCTTATCTTATCTTATCTTATTTATGGTATATTTATGACTAAAATTAAACTTTTACCTACATATATCTTAATAATTGTCTTCTAGGAAACAACCACGACATTATTGAAAAAGAAAACCGAAACTTTTCCCTTTTTTTTGTTTTCATTTTTTATTTGAGGTGCAACTGTCTAGTGCAATTGTAACGTCACATTTGTGATGGGCTGAGGAACATGCACAAAACATCGACATACTTCTGCTAGGCATTTTCCTTTATCTTTACCTTTTTTGTCTTATTATTGTGTTCAGCGCTCCAGTTGCACGACAAGCAACTCAAAAACACTTGGCTGTACAAAAGACAAAAAAAGAAATCATGAAAGAAAAAAAAAAAAGAAATCACGCGTCCCCAAAACGGTAAAACAGTCCAGATAAAGTGAGCGACGGCGGAGGAGAGTTCACGTACAGTACGAGGCCGTGTGTCACTGCAGAGCTAGAGTCGAGGTCAATAATCCTCTTGTGTTGCCGCCCTGAGTAATGACATCACAGGTCAAAACCTGGCAAAACCATAGATATATATATATACATATATATACACATATTGAGTAACAACTAAAAAAGCTTATATATGTATCTATGGTTAGAAACCAGGCACTTGGCAGAGTTTAATTGGAAATTTGCACTACCTAGAAACAGTCATGTCCTACTTATTTTCCATCAATTACTTTTTACACATCACAATTACAACAAATAACCTTTCCCTAAAAAAAACGTTGAATCCCTGCATTAATGTTAACGCTCCATCTGAGAGCGGGGAGAGTGCGTTGAGGGTGGGGACGGCGACGTGAAAAAAACGAATGAGGCCTGGCGAATATATATATATATTCAAAATTCTTTATAATAACCCCCCCGTCTCAACCCAGACGACGTGTCGGCGTCTTCAGATAAAGAAAAACTCCCATTCCAGATGGGTTGATAGTTCGTCCACTGAAAAAAGTGCATGGACCACAGCATGAGGAAATAACAAAATGTGCTGATGAAGAGTGCTGGGCTGAGGGGCGAAGACGATGGCACACTTTCCACGGGTCACACGGCGAGGGATTCGACGGTAGAGCGTACTTTCCTCCTCCTGTCAGTTCCTGTCAGCTCTGTACTTCCCCCTCATCATCATCACCTCGATGAAGATTGTCTGAAGCAGGTAAGAAAAGCGAACTCCGAAGTCTTTTAAATTAAATGTGCAACAAAAATAAAGTTCGTCCTCCGGTTTCCGCTCCTCGAGACGGTGGCATAGTCGGTCACTTCACAGTATGGCTCCTTTCTCCTCCTCTTCTTTCTCCCGTCCCCCCGATCTCTCATCCTCTGTGTTACGCAGACGTGCCGGAGCTCTGTGAGGAAGGGAGGGCTTGCGTGGTTCCGGCGGGGACCGGGACCGGAGGCTGGCCGGCGGCGGCGGCGGCGGCAGCGTTGCCGGTCGGGGAGACGCCGGTCTGAACCTGCGCCTGGAACTGAGCCATCTGCTCGGGGCTGGCCAGGTTCTTCAGCAGGTTGTTCTCCTGCTCCAGCTGGGTGTTGCGCTCGATCAGCTCCTTGATCTGCTCCTTCAGCACCTCCACCTCCTCGCGCACGGCGTACATCAGGTGGCTCTTCACCAGGTCCTGAGGACGGAGGGAGGAAGAGCGACACGGTTAGTGATTCATCCTGGGAGGTGAACATCTGGTTTAAACCACATTAAACCTCGTTACACAGCAAAATATACAAAAAATGTCATATACGTATTCGTCCATGAAGCGATTAGTCGAGCGGTTGATCTGCAAATATTTTGATAAGCGATATGTATGTTCTTAACTACTGTACATATTGTATTATTTGTATTAGTCAAAAACATCTGGCAAAGATGAAAACTAGCTTCTTGGCTAACTCGGGTCCATTTACATTTGTTTGAATGTTGATTAATGTACATTGTCCCTTTTTCAAATAAAAAATTAAAATTAAATGAACATGTGTTTTGATGTTGCCTTGTTGCAAAAAGGATCTCCTCTTGTCGGACAATAAAGATCTGAACTGATCGTTTTTCATTTTTGCAAGCAAAATTGCCAAATATTTGCTGGTTTCAGCTTCTCAAAAGTGAAGAGTTACAGCTTTCCTTTCATTTATATCATTGTAAATTTAATATTTTGGGGTTTGTCAGACAAGATGATCAATTTCAGGACGTCACCATCGGCATTTTTTCATTATATTTTTTACATTTTGAAAGCTAAATCAATTAATCAATTAACTGACCGACATGTCAATCAACAGAAAATGAATGCTAACTATTTTGATAATCAATAATCAAATAATAATTATCAAATGTGAAGATGTGCTGCTCTTCTGTGTTTTATATCACCGGGGTTTTGGACTATTTGGCCACTTTAGTCTTTGAGGAATTATAATGGCATTTTTTGGGACATTTTGTAGATTAAATGAGTATCAATTAATAAATAATAATGAATTCAATTTATATAAGGTGCTTCACATAATACAGCATGAAAACAATTCACACAAAAAAAACTTGCATTAAAATAGGATAAACAAATTGTAGACTGTAATATTTCAAAGCCCAAGTTAAAAGTAAATACATTTGTAATTTTAAAAACCCTAGGGGAAGGCTAAGAAAGGGATAATGTACAGCGAGCCGGACGCAGAGATGTCTCTCATTGCCCTGAAAGGGATTCTTTCACAACAATGACCCGCTAGCTGTACATTATCCCGCTTATTACACGGCTACTTACTGAAGAAATCAATAATTTGACACAAAAACGGTCTGCTAGAGTCCCACATCAGAACTGCGGCCATAGTAACGGTCTGGTATACGGTCTGTTATACGGTCTGTTATACGGTCTGTTATAAAGAAGTAACAGACCGTAGAACGCCGTGATTGACCAACCAGAATCAAGTAATCAACAAAGCCGAAAAATTATATTTGTTATTGTCAGACGGATATCGTTGTTTGGCAATGTCACGGACACTGAAACGGGGGAGATGGAGACAGACAGACAGAACAAAGGAGGTTAAACGCGCAAGAAATAGTCGGCTTGTCCGGCGCTCACAGAATAGGGTAACCTTCTAACAAGAGAGACTTCAGAGACCAGGTCCAGAGCACACTAGAGCACACGGATTTAGGGCAATCAACGTTTAACGTTTCAACGCCAACTGCGTCTTCATCAGAATGAAATCAGTTTTTTGGACTCTGATGATGGACCTGGTCTCTTAAGTCTCTCCTTTTAGACAGAAGAGCCTGCCGCGCCGCGCTGCAAAGCTTCGATTACCTTCGACTATTTCTCACCGAAGCTTCGAAGCTAATATCGCAAATCATATCAGTCAAAATAATCGCAATTAGATATTGTTTCAAAACTCCTACTAGCATGAAAAAACTACTCTTAGCTGCAGGAAAATGTGACTCCAACATGCTGTTAGGGGGGGAAAACGTGTGACACAGCAGAGCGCAAAAGCTCATTTTACATCACTTTTGCACAGCTGTCTGAATGAACGACAAACAACATGAATTCCTCAGAAAAAAGAGGATATTTAGAGGAGAAACAGCTGCATGATGATGCCTGAGCTGTGCCAGCCTGCTGAAGCCGGATTTAATACTGTGAGCATCTCCTCCTCTATGGACCCGCCCCTCCTCCTCCTCCTCCTCTTCCTCCTCCTCCTCCCTGCCCCGGTACGCTGCAGCCAGGGAACAAAATGTTCCTGCACCGGGGTGGGAGGAGCGAATCACCGGCAGAGTTATTTATACTGAGCCGTGGGGAGGCTGCTGCTTGCCTAGCAACACAGGACAGGGAGGGGGACTATAGGGAAGTATATGCATGAGAAAGAGAGAAAGAGAGAGAGAAAGAGAGAGGAAGAGGAGGGGGGATAGCGTGTGAACCTTTAGCCTCGCTGCCAGCAAGCCGGAGGTCGTCGGTCTAAATCGTGACAGAGCAGGAAACTCCTGTTGCCTCTAATTAAAACACCAGCAGGTGCATATATGTGCATATATGTGCGGAATTGTGCGTTTTTACGCACAACTCCACGTCCAGAATACAGAAAAGCAGGCGTCTTATTCATTCATTCATTCATTCTCCAACTTGCTTTATATCTACCTCAGGTTCCCTCCATAAAAACATAACATTATCTTATAAATATTATTTAAAAAGCAGTGAAAACATGAGAAAATAAAAACAGAAAGGAGGGGATACACTTACATAAACATATGAGACAGGCCTATTTACAAACACTGTGTCCTGGATTTTATTAATGCTTACCATTGCTTGTTCAATCTTGTTGTCAATGGCCACCACACTTGCACCAGAGGAGCTGGAATAGATAAAGAAAAATAGGTTTATAACAGGGTAATAATATGGTCTTGCATTGGCACAGATGTGAGGATTTTTATGCTGCGAAAACACAAATAAAGAAAGCCATTATGGATCCACAATGAGGGAAATAAACAGGTTATAAATCAGAGGAAATAAAAGGAAATGGAGGTCGAGAAAGGCAGGATTTGACTTTGAAGGAGAATCAATGAAGCCATCATTTCAGGGCATGAATGTACATTGTGAATGTGAATGTGAATACATTTATCTGTGTGAATGTGAATATATTTATTGATGCAATATATATACACCTCAAGTGTTTTTTTATTTATTTACTTATTATACAAGTGTAATTACCTCTGTTTACATTACATGTATTTTTATATTTTTACACTTCTAATGTAACACTTCTGTTTATATTTATTTATTTATTACATCTACTTTACCTATTTTATTTACTTTATAACTGTGTGTGTTTTACCTGTTATATGTTGTCAAATATTTGTTTTAAAGCACTGACCAGAAGTGGCAGCTGTGCATCTCCTTGTATTTAATACAATGACATAAAGCTTTCTATGTATGTACATAGCAGGTTAAAGATGGAAGAGATATATATAATGCGCAATACCTCTTGTCAACCCTGACTGATGCGCTCTCCTTTCCAAGCACAGAGGACAGAAACGATATGGAGAAATTCCTCAGCTGACAAACGCCAAGATCCATCGCCACCGTGTAACATGGGAATTCATGCTACCCAACCCATTGAATAAACCCCCCACACAGGCGCTTCTTCAGGCCGTGCAAACTGGAGCTCCAGTGGTATAAAAGTAGAAAAAACAGCGCATTATTTGGGGGGTTGTTGCGGCTCTCCGGAGCTCGCAGCACACAAAAGACTGAGCTGCAGCTCCGAGCTCTGCTGCTGCCTCTCTGGGTGATGCATGCAGGAAAAACAGCTCCAGCAGACAAGGGATTGGCTGAGAGAAGAGCTCATTAGCATAATGCATGCGAGGAAATGGCACCGGATTGGAGGAGAGTGAGCTCATTATGTGACATCTCTCTACCTGCTGCAGCGTCCTCTATAAAAGCCCGCATCCACCCACACAGTCCAAAGGAGGGGAAATGCCTCCACTTCAACAGCAGCAGCACAGCAGCTCAATGCAGGACATTTTTGCTTTTAATCTTCTCAAAACTGCAACATAAATGTGCTTTTTCATGCTTAAATGTGGACTGCAGGGGATGGAGAAACTTTGGCTGCAGCAATGGCTCCACCTATTGGTTATAGATCATGTATTTAAAGGGACTGTTTGTAACTTTCAGAAATGCTTGTTAACAGCGACACCTGTGCCGTTAAATCAACGAAAGTCAGCGTCCGGGCTCGCGCTTGCTCGCTCTAAATAGACATGAACGAGCATCTCTCAAAACAGTGAGGCGACACACGTCAGCTAAAACCACAACATCCCTATATTTCACCTGCTCTATATTTCACGTCGATAACGTTTCTCGCTGCAGAGCCCCGTCACTTCACAAGACACGGGAAACCTCTGTTGGTCTGGAGGAGCTGAAGCATTTATTTCTGCACAAACATCCACTGTACATTCACTAGATATTCTCAGAGCTACTAACTCTGCTGCAGTGTGTAGTGGTGTGCACATGCACATCTAGAGGTGGAGCGAGAACGCGAGCGGTGTGTGAGTGAAAGCGAGCAGGCAGCGGAGCAGAGGCTCCGGCCACACGCGAGTCGCGCATTTGCGAGCGCGCATGGGATCCCAACCCGGTAGATTTATACGTGTAAAAGGTTACAAACAGTCCCTATTATATGTGCTCCCAGCAGGTGAGGCCAACCTCCTAATGAGAGGGAGGGGCCAGGCAATCAGGGGAACTAGTTTTTAGTAATGTTTTAATTTATTTTTGCATTTAGTTTTTATTTATTTATTTTTGCTTTTTTTTTATTTATTTTATATTTAAATGTATTTATGAACTATTTTTCCCTCTGCATTTCACCCCTTATTTATTTATTATTTATTTACATTTATTTCCCCAAAACCTATTTATTTATGTATTTTTTTTATATTTTTTTTTAATTTTTATTAATTTATTTTTGTATTTATTGACCCCATGACCATAATGATAACGAGGCAGAAATGCATAAAGGAAATGTAAAAAGAAATGTGTACAGAAAAGAATATAGAAATAAATAAGTTTGGGGAAATAAATAAGGGTTGAAATGCAGAGGGAAAATAGTTAATAAATAAATTTAGAAAATGCAAAGATAAATAAATAAAAAAAATGCAAAATAAATAAATAAATAATAAATGCTAAATAAATTAAACAATTTTAGCTACATTTAATGACATTTATTTAGTTATTTAGTCATTTATTTATTTATTTTGGCAGGTTCCGTCCTCCATATTTATTAATGGGTCTCACACACAGAAAACAAGATGGCTCTACACAGACTTCATTGTAATTTGATTAAACAGAATATAATCAATGATCCTGTGGTAAAGGCTGACCTCAGCGCTGTCCAGCTGTGAGAGTAAATAAACATCTACACTGAAAATCAATAGGAGAACAGAGTCCGATAACAGTAGAAACAGTAGAAGCGGAGCTCCTTTGTCTTCTTTACATCCATTTGAATGAAATGGGAACACGCTGTTCTTTACAGTAAAACAGGACCGCCCCTCCGCTCTGTATTAGGCTCTCCCACAAATTATTTAGGAGTTTTTTTTATATCTGTGATGTGTGATGGAGCTGAAACACTGATTCAATCTGATTCATCAAACAAAAACTGCAAATATTTGCTGGTTTCCAGCCACTCAGATGTGAGGATATACAGATTTTCTTTGTTTATATTGTAGTAAATGGAGTATTTTGGCGTTTGGGGCAGTTGATCAGACAAAATAAGACATTTAAAGACATCAACTTGGACTGATGTGTCACAATGGAAACACACAGTTTAGATAAACAGCACACAAAGATAAGGAAGTATTGTAAACAACTGTGGTGAAGATAAAGAGACTGAAACTAAAACCAGTCAGGTGTGCTCACCACACGGACACATTTTAATTTAATCAGTAACTGACCTCTAACGTCAGACCACCATTAAGCACCTTAGCTGTGTTCTAACTGTGTCTGGCTGCAGCGTTCATTGAATCGAGCTCAGTAAGTGTGTCAACCATGAGAGTTTGGAGATCAGAAACATGTCTGAGGAGAAGATAAAACCCTCAACATGATCCTATCTTTGTGTTTTAGGTAGGGCTGTCAAAACGGCAATAATAACGCAATTAAAACACAATCTTCAGAGGTTGTCGCGGGCTCAGGTTTATCATATGAACTAGAAAACCTAAAGAATCAATCGGTACCAACCATGTCATACTAGCCTGTCATAAAGGAGGCTAAATGACGCTCCAAACTTGCGCTAATTTTGGCGAGGAAAAACTGTCATGGGTGCATTTTACAGACTGCCCACTTTATGATAATCACATGCAGTTTGGGGCAAGTCATAGTCAAGTCAGCACACTGACACACTGACAGCTGTTGTTGCCTGTTGGACTGCAGTTTGCCATGTTATGATTTGAGCTATTGTTTTAGCTAAATGCAGTACCTGTGAGGGTTCTGGACAATATGTGTCCACTCCCATGTAGATTAAGAGTATTAAATACTTGACAAATATCTCCCTTTAAGGTACATTTAGATCAGATAAAAAATGTGGGATTAATCACGATTAAATATTTTAATTGATTGAACAGCCCTATTTTTAGTGCTTCTGACGGGATTAATTGATTTTAGAGAACTGGAAAATAACGTGTTTGTAGTGACTTCTCCTTTTTCTTTCTTCCAAAAGGTAGCAGCGTCACATTTGCAGAGACACCATTCATGTATTGCTTATGCAAAAACAAAATGTTGGAGACAAATATTAACTCTCGAGAGGAATTGTGGTGCAAAACAAAAGAAACAGTTTGTCAGCTGTAGGAAAATGTAGATTTCATGTTGTCCAGACTGTATAAATATTGGTTTATTGGGTTTTGGGAAACTGATAGTCTATTAGTGGCGTGATAGGGAAGCAAATATGGGCCAACTGGATCAATTGAGGGAACTGGATCATCACGCTTATCTCTGGCGGTTGAGATTGGAGGGGAAAATAAACTGAAAGCAGGCAAGATAAAGTCTGTCCAGCACCACGTTGCAGCTCTCCCACTCACACACAGTCAGGCGTAACAACATGCATGTGCAAACGCAAGAACACGGTGTCCTCAAACACACCGACGGCCCTACAGGGCTGCTGCTGAGCGGGAGCACACACATGCTGAGGTGATGTGCAGGTGTTACGTTTCCTGGATCTTTCATAACTTAAACGACAGACGGACAAACATCCAACGATCAACACAAACGCCCCTCGTTGTGAATCTTCCCCGACTACACCACCGTCGGCGACCCCCCTGACAACATGACAACACTACAGCCATCGTACCTCTTCAGATGCTTCTCTCAGCTCCCAGAAGAGCAGCTTTAGGGCCATGGCGTTCCTGCCAAGCGCTCCTCCTGCCCGGCCAGCCCCTTCTCTCTCATTCAGGCTATAAAACACACCAGCCCCACTAAAAACCCCCCAACACCACCACAACCACCGCCGCCACCTCCACCGTCCTCCTGACCTGCGCCCTTTGGCCCCTCAGCTGTGGGAGATTCACATAGGGGAGCCTCACCAACAATAGAGGACCGTGATGGGAGTGTGTGTGCGTTCAACGGGAGTTGTCCCCTTACTAAGCCCGGATCACATCTCAGACGATTGGGCGCACGGCGAGGGGAGATAGGTGGGTGTTGTGTGATGTCACTGCATAAGGAGTCATGTCACCTCCCCTTCTGTTGTTATATAAACTGTCAGCAGAGATTAAAGTGACGTGTCCAATAGGATGAGCCGCTTTTGACCACACACCTCGTTAGCGCGCCAACAAGCCACTCCCTTCTCGCGCGCTCCTTCACGTCGTATCCTGCTCTGATGGTGATGGACTCATATGGCCTCATATTGTGCGTGCAAATTCCCTTAATATAACAACAAACATCTCTGGTATTTCCTCACACGCCGCCCCTCCTCGAGGAGAATGTGGATGTTGTACCAGACATGCCTTTAGCCGCCTTGTCGCTCCACATCAGTGGATGCACGCTGGACGCACACACTCGCAGTATGGGAGCACGTGAACGTCCATGTTGGCTCCCACGCAACACAGCCTGGACAAAGACGATCAAAACAAGACGACTAGCTGATACACAGCACAAAAAAACGCTGAGTAGAGGAACTGTAGAGAACAAAGGGAATCGAAGATGGCGCGCAGTTGTGAGGACCACAAAATGGCGGCGAAGGGGGTGCGCTTACTGAATTTGTTGGTGCGATTGAGCTCAATGCATGCAGTGAGATTATTAACCTCATTAGGATAAGGTCACATCATCTTTTCCTCGCCGACACTGTATGCGACACTAATCCCCGAACAAGTCGAGGGCCTGAAAACAAGCTTTTTAAAGAAGGAACGGGAGACAGAAACTAATAAAATATCATTAAAAATGCTTATTTATAAGTTGAAAACAACCCTATCACATACTGTATGGTTCTGTAACATTGTGTTCTTGCAGAGTTTGGGGTCAGCGTACGCATGACCGCTTGGAACAAAAGGCTAGAAAGGCTCGTCTGAGGAGGGGAGCGTTCGACTTTCAGCCAATCGCTGATGCCGCAAACAGACTCAGCCCGCCAATGGCGACGTCATGACATCACAGATGGGATGCTTTCATTCATAATGCATCCACGTCCTTCTAAAGCTTGTGTGTGTGCGGCATGTTGCAAAGAGCTGACCATATATTACCTACCACTATGTAAAGCTTAATGTATGCTACACGAGGGAGACTTAGACACTTGGAGTAATATGCTGTGGTAATGTAGTAATACTTAGTTTAAGTTAGGTGATGAGCTCTCCGCCTTGCCAAATGCGGATAAAACAATTAACAGCAGAGCTCTCATTTAAGCCGTTAACAAAACACCGCTCTACCTCATCTTCTTCACCAATCACAGCATGATTTCTACTGAAGTAAAACCTTAAAAAAGTGGTTCACCGGCTACATGATTTTGCAGATGTGAACAGGAAATAAAAGGGTGGTGGTGCATATCTTCGCCACACCCTGTGGAGTCTTACATAAAGGGCGGATGTGTAGCCAACAGTGTGGCGCAGACGACGTGGATGTGGAGGAATAATAAGAACAGATGGTGCTCGCATTGCCCACATAGTTAAAAATATAAAGTTTCACTGGAAACAAGGAGTGACACTATATTTGAGAAAAGTTGATACCTACCTTTAAACCCAATCCTCGAGCTTTAGGCTCCAACTGATGTTTAAATTAAGGTTTAAATTTAATCTTTCTTAATTTTTAAGCTAGTTTTAAAGTTTGGGGGAACATGATTTAAAGTTAAAGAATGATTTAATCGGGTTTAAAGGCCCCGACGCATAGTTTGGGGCCGTCAGTGAGCGTCTGTCGGCCTAGTTTTTGTGTCCCGCATCGTCAGCTCTAGTCTGCCCGGGTCAGAGTTTTTTCGGCCGATTCAGCGTGTTGAATCGGCGGCGGCGCCCGTCAGTGAGTGAAATCACTGATTGGATGAAACGAATCAGTGCACGAGAAGAGAAACGGAAGTGAGGAAAGGAAGCAGACGAGTAAAGTCAGGAGGAAAAACACAGAAGAAGACAAAAAAAATTAATCGGCAACTATTTCGATGCTTGATTTGAACTATTTGAGTATTTTTTTCCGGCAAAAAATACCTCTCCAGTTCCTCAATTGTGATGATTTGCTGCTTTTTGTTGGTGAAAGCACACTGAAGGTTTTAGGACAAAACAAGCAGGGCTGAAACTATCGATTATTTTTATTATCAATTAATCTGCAATTTATTTTCTCAATTAATCGTTTAAGTCGAAGTTCGTCCATAAAATGTCAGAAAATAGGGAAAATGTCTGTCCCAATTTCACAAAGTCCAAGGTGACGCCTTTAAATGCCTTGTTTTGTCAGCCCAAAACCCAAAGATATTCAGTTTAATATGATATAAAACAGAAAAAAAGCAAGAAAAAAACAAAATAATCGTTAGATGCGGCCCTAACCTTTGAGTCGGGAGCCTTAAAAACAGCTAAACTAAGGGAGGCTTACATGTAAATTCACACATATCTTGAGAATAAAAGACTAAATCTTCATAATATAGAAAAGTTTTTTTAAATCTACACAACCATCAAGAAGACGTGAGAGTAAAAGAAAGCAGAGGAGCAGCTAAATGTTACAGAAAAGCGTCAAATCAATAGTGCGAACACAAACCTAAAAGCCTTCTTGTGTATTTGAGGTACATAAACTAGAAGTCCCCCCTTCTGCCACAACCCTCCCTTTATCCACACATATCCACAAAAGCATCCAGCTGAGTGTAAGTAACACTTCCGCCTCACTTTATTGTGCCGTCTGAGTGAAAGCAGAGCTGTGCCGTCACTCAGGCTGCAGTGTGTGGTCTTGACAACGATCCAACAACTGTGTGAAAATGTGATAACAGAGGACGTTATGAAGGAATTAGTGAAGGAATTCACTCTACTAGATGATGTCAGACACTATCATAATCTTATACCCCTCCTCAAATAATGTTCTCTCCTTGCATCCCTCTATTTTTC